>NC_062525.1:20586837-20674337 GCF_022655615.1 Tachysurus fulvidraco
ACACATCATACTGTAACTAACATAACACATAACACTGTAATTAACATAACTACACATAACACTGTAACTAACATAACTACACATCACACTGTAACTAACATAACTACACATAACACTGTAACTAACATAACTAGACATCACACTGTAACTAACATAACTACACATCACACTGTAACTAACATAACTAAACATCATACTGTAACTTACATAACTACACATCACACTGTAACTAACATAACTACACATAACACTGTAACTAACATAACTACACATCACACTGTAACTAACATAACTACACATACCACTGTAACTAACATAACTACACATACCACTGTAACTAACATAACTACACATACCACTGTAACTAACATAACTACACATCACACTGTAACTAACATAACTACACATAACACTGTAACTAACATAACTACACATCACACTGTAACTAACATAACTACACATCACACTGTAACTAACATAACTACACATAACACTGTAACTAACATAACTACACATCACACTGTAACTAACATAACTACACATCACACTGTAACTAACATAACTACACATCATACTGTAACTAACATAACTACACATAACACTGTAACTAACATAACTACACATCATACTGTAACTAGCATAACACATAACACTGTAATTAACATAACTACACACAAATTTATAGGTATATATATATATAGGTATATAATATACCTATACATTTAAAATGCTAGATGCAGTGAAACTAATGTAAGCATACACAACACGTATTGCTGGCAGGACAGGTTTATAGCGACAGAAACATTGTGAAAATATTTGAAGGGAAATGTATGCAAGCCGTGTCAGTTGTATTGTTTATAATCTTTTATAAACTGACAAAGCCATCGTTCAAAAGAGTAAGACCCCTGTGAACCAAGCACATGCAAGTCTGCGCCCCGGGGTTTTGCCGGTAGGGAGATTCCTTCCTTAACAGAGGTCGTTCCTGTGGGAACTGGAAACTCAGGCAGCTGAGAAAAAAGAAACATGACCTAGTCTAGTTGAAGAGCTCAAAATAGAAGCCACCGGGCTGGGTGGTGGAGAAGCTAAGTGCCTGAGTGGCATCAATTAGAGATTACTTAGGAGAGCTACATGGAAGATGATCAGCTATAATTGAGGAGAGGAATATGAATGTTGAATAAGGTACGGTAATTTGAACGGTAGAGCGGGGGATGATTATTTCTCTCTGCTTTTGTCCTGAATATGAATTGGACTGTGGCTGGGTGAAAATGCTCATCTTAGACCTGGTGAAGTGATGGTGAAGCAGTACAGCTGCAGGTTTAATGAGAAGTAAGAGCTTTGAATCCACTCAGAAGCTTACTGATAATATGCCAATTAAACCGACTTCTTTTAATGGAACAAAGAAAGGTCAAGTACGTAATAAATCATGACCGGAAATTTGCCATTTGGTTACAACGCTATGAAATATCTGGAGCCAAAGTTATTAATTCCATTATAACGAATACCGGCCTGACTTTTATTTTTTAAATAGACGTTTAAAGAACATCACTTCACCTTTTTTCATTCCAAACCTGTTGCTGCTGTATCTTCACAGAGAAACACAGATTTTTTTTTTCCTTCCAGTGTTTGATAACATAACCGCATTTATAATCTGTAATAATGCTGTAACACTAACGTTTCACCTTCCGGCTCATATTCTGCCGTGTTGGTTCACTACGTTAGATCGAGCCACAGAGAGCATTTAGATCACATAAAAAGACATTTTAATACCCAAATGAATGATATTCAATTTGTATACCGTTTGTAAATTTTATAGATTATAATCTGCAAACAAATCATCTTGTTATGAGCAGTAATGGCATACAATCCTGCCTCTGGGTGTATTTTAGCTCCTTCTCATTTTAGCTCCGTCTCAAAGGGACACCATAAAGGAAATGACTAAGGACTTTCATAACCATGATTGTTATCTGGAGATTTGTGCAGGTCAATTGCAAAAACAAATCACTTTTTATGAAAATTGTAGCAAACTATCATGATCCATATATTGCACATATGCTTTCATGTTTTTACTTTCATTAAATATCTTTTAAATCATCTGTCCTTCATAAGCTGAATATTATCAGTCCATCTAGAATGGTGCAGAGATTTTTTTTTTGATTGTTGCATCTAAAATTATCTGATTTTACTGCAGGTATTTTTTTGTTCAAAATTTGTTCTTGTGTGTTGCGCTCGGTACAATTCAATCCGGTTTTTAAGGAGTCTGATGGCTTGTTGAAAGAAACTGTTCCACAGTCTGATCATGAGGGCCTGAATGCTTCGGTACCTTTTTTCCAGACAGCAGGAGGGTGAAGAGTGTGTGA
Source organism: Tachysurus fulvidraco (assembly GCF_022655615.1). Classification (NCBI taxonomy): domain Eukaryota; kingdom Metazoa; phylum Chordata; class Actinopteri; order Siluriformes; family Bagridae; genus Tachysurus; species Tachysurus fulvidraco. The sequence continues at coordinate 20,589,195 of NC_062525.1, forward strand.
GGTGTGTGTGTGGTGTCATGCACAATGCTGTTGGGTTTTTGCATGCAGCATGTGGTGTAAATGGCCGTGACAGAGTGAAGAGAGACACCACTGATCTTCTCAGCTGTCCTCTTCTCAGCTGTCCTCACTATCTGCTGCAGGGTCTTGCGATTGAGATGGAGCAATTCCCAAAGCAGATCCCTCTGAAAAATGTAGTTAGGATGGGGGGGAGGGAGATATGCTTTCCTCAGCCATCATAGGAAGTAGAGATGCTTCTGGGCTTTGTTTGTGATGAAGCTGGTGTTGGGTGACCAGATGAGGTTTTCTGCCAGATGAACACCAAGTGAAGACACACATGTAATGACTTTTTATATGAGCTGTACTCATGTTCGATGCACATAAATAGAAGAAGGATTTGGTTAAATGTGCATCAGCTCAAATCTAGGGAAAATCACAGCAATTTAGAAATATTGAGAAAATGTTTGGTTCGCATTCGACCTTCTGGTACTTTACTAGAATAAAAGGAAAAATAAGTAATCAATTAAAGAAATCATAAAAAAATAAATAAAACCCAAATTAAAGTGAAAAAAATAATTTTTTAATGAAGAGAGAATTTCATCAGTATCCTGGGAAGAAGAAAAGTACTGTCAGACCTTTCTTTATTTTGTGGTTATTGACAGATGAGGTTACTTTGAATGTACAACCTCATTCGTACAGACGTCGATTACTGCTGTGGAAACATGAATGCGTTGAAACACTTCTGTGTATTTGCAAATTCTGTGGCAAAGAACAAAACAACTCAAACCTGATACTTTTGACACTGTTACTAATTTAAATGGGCAAAGTGCAGAACATCAAACTCATTATGACATCTAAATAGTGTTTGGGAGTTTGATATAAAGAATTGACAAAGCATTTACAGACTGGTGCACAAAGACGACAAGGTTGTTGTGTGTCATTGCTCAGGAAGTCGGAGACGGTCAGAGAAAAGCAGAGCCAAGGCGCGTCTGACAAGCACTACTGAAAAATACATGGAAAGTCGTCCCTCTTTGACATCTAACTCTCTCTCACACACACACACACACACACACACACACACACACACACACACACACACACACACACAAGTGAGGACACAAGTGAGGACACAAGAAGAATATGTGAGAAAAAAACATCAGCTCAGGAACATCGAGCAAATGTTCTGTGATGCAGGAAGAAGGAGGGAAATCATAAACATGCTTAAGATGAAAAGTTAAACATGACATGTTTGAACTTAATTATAAAAGTATTTACACACACACACTCACAAACACACACACACACACACACACACACACACACACACACACACACACACACACACACACACACACACACACACACACACACACACACACACACACACACACACACACACACACACACACACACACAGGAATTGTGTGTAGTGTTTGCATCTGTGGCCAATAGACATTAGGACCTGTTCCAGACAGCTGAATGGAAAAGTAAACTAATAGGGTGTCTGTTAGTTGGAGTGTGTGTGTATGTGTGTATGTGTGTGTGTGTGTGTGTGTGTGTGTGTGTGTGTGTGTGTGTGTGTGTGTGTGTGTGGTATGACATGTAATGTTATAGCCTGATACCAAACACACACCTGTTGCCTCAGGTTCACTTACATTTTAGTGCAGCTCACCTTCCACATGAGGGGATGGAGAGTTCAGGAGCTGTGTGTGTGTGTGTGTGTGTGTGTGTGTGTGTGTGTGTGTGTGTGTGTGTGTGTGTGTGTGTGTGTGTGTGTGTGTGTGTGTGTGTGTGTGTGTGTGTGTGTGTGTGTGTGTGTGTGTGTGTGTGTGTGTGTGTGTGTGTGTGTGTGTTTCTCTCTGACACTATATGGTTCCTCTTTTTCTTTTGTAGATTGCACAGATTGTACAAAAACAGCGCCATCTGCTGACCAAAATGTGACCTAAGGCCAGTTTATCATTGTACCTTAATAAATTTACTAAGCAAAAGTCAAAATGACACCAAAAAGTTAATTAACAAAAAAAAATTGCTTTTTTGCTTTTAGAAATATACCATACCGAATGTTTCTGTCCGCTTCTGAATTCCTTCTGCTTAAAGATTAGAGAGAATGTTCCAGAAGCAGACATGTGAGCCCATTTTATAACACTACCACAACTTCTGGCTCAGTTTCCAATATTGTTGATTGGTGACTCCAAACAAAATGTGTCATATTATAAGTTTTTTTTGTCTCGTCACTTGGTGGTGCACCACATAGAGACAATCACACTGTTTTTGAACTACCGTTGCATCAGTCAGCTTTGGTCGTCATCAGTGAACATTCGTAGACTTCGACAGGAAGGAATTAGTGTTAAGTCTGTAATGAACTCAGAAATGACCCTGACTTCAGTTCCTCAGGGCCTCTTTGTTGCACAATTACACTCTACGATAAACTATTGTAGCAAGGACATTATTTCCTTGTCCACTGTCACCCAAATGTTTCTTTATGAGTCTTGTGTTCCCTATGAGTCATATTAAGGTTACTTTATTATATCATCTCAGAGAGTTTTTCCTTGCCACCGTCGCCTTTCGGCTGGATCATTAAGGATAGATGTTAAAGATGAATATTAACTTAATCTTAAATTTTTTTATTTGCAATTTTTTTAAAGCTGCTTTGAAAATTTGAAACTTAATTCGTTTAGATGTAAATATCGGGGTATGAAAGCCGAACTTCTGATCGTCTTAAGTTTATCTTTTGATTTCAAACCCAACTGTCTTCAGTGTAAGAACTGGCCTTGGTGTTCTAATACTCTCGAGAGAATATATCTGCTCCTTTCACATTACAAGAAAGATGTGACATTTTTTCTTTACAATCTAAGCGTCATCTGAGCTGACTGAAAATCTGACTATAAATGTCATCATGATGGAAATTTGCTTGCACCTATCATGAACATTACATAAGAAAGAAGCTGTGATGATTTGTGTGTATACATAGTTACACTTAAACACAGCCAACCGCGTGGGTAAAAACACACACACACACACACACACACACACACACACACACACACAGACACACACCTAGTCATTTGTTATTCATTACATGTTAGTAATGAATATACACACTGCATATATAATTGTACATCACAATCTTTGAATAATATATATAGAAAATAATTTGAATTCATTAATATAAAAATCTTTTACTTTAGTAAATCTATAAAGGCTTAAAACATTATGAAGTGGAGCCTCCATAGATCAGACTTGTTTGTGCAGCACTTCCCACAGATGCTCTTGAGATCTGAGGAATTTTGAGGCCTAGGAGGCTACAAACATGACTTGTCATGTTCCTCAAACCGTTTCTGAGCAGTGTGTCAGGAACCATCAGCAGCTGAACGAGAACACCATTGCCGTGATGGGGTGTAGTTGGTCTGCAACAATGTTTAAGTAGGTAATACATGTCAAAGAAACATCTACATGAAGGCAGGACCCAAAATTTCCCAGCAGAACCTTGTCCAGAGCATCACACTGCCTCTGCCAGCTCGCCTTCTTCCCGTAGCACGTCCTGTCCCCAGCACGTCCTAGCTTTTCTCTATCCACATGAGGCAAGGCAACTTTCTTCTACTGCTCCATAGTCCAGTTCTGATGCTCACGTGCCCACTGGAGCTTTGGGTGGTGTACAGGAGTCAGCATGGTCACTCGGACACTCACTTCAGCCGTTTGTTCTAAAGTTCTGTGGGATCAGACCAGAGGAAGTATCCTTCACTCCTCACACACATCGGTGAGCCTCGGTAGCTGATGACTCTGGTCACTTCTTGGAGCACTTTTGGTAGGTTCTAACTTCTGCACACTGGGAACACCCTACAACATAGGAACATGTTGTGAAGATGCTCAAGATTATCAATTCTATTTACTTCATCATTAATGTTATCGCTGCACAGGGTATATGTAGACCAAATAAACAGAAACAAAAGCACATAAATAGACTTCTGAGAAATTCTCACCACAATTTCTTTTTTTGTACTGGAGAAGCTTCAAAGTACAAAGTCACTACAAAAGGTCATATTACACCATTCTGGGATGATGACCATTATATCAGAAGCTGTGACTGTCTTAAATATGGCTTCGTCATCTCCATCACATTTACTGAGAAAAACTTTGAGGAACTTGCGTTGCAGCAACAGCTCATTCTGGAGCTTAATTCTGTTGCACATAGCTACCGTTTTACTGTGTGCAATATGAGCAGGTGATTTTGACTGAACAATTAGTCCACTTACACGATTACATATTGCGTCTAAGAAAACCTGGAGTTTGTGTCTCTCTTCTTTGGAGCAGATGTGTAATGTGTTTGTGTGTTAGCATGTATTAACATATTTATACCTACTCATAGATGGAGTTATTGCTGATTGCACACAACCGTCTTTTAAGTTTTTACAGAACAGTAACAGCGACAAACACCAAACATCCTGTGATCAGAAGATCTGATGAGAGAGAATGAAGACAATGAGTCAGAAGCTTTTGAAGCTTTTCAAAGAAAAAACTAACTGCTCAGAAAGCTGCCAGAAGCTGCAAAGTGATGTCACGGATTCATTTATATATCCTCTCATCATATTCATGTAGATGAAGTAGGAAGAATTTCTGAGATGTTAGAGACTGTAGAGAGAGACACGCTTCTTATTCTGTTTGATCCTAAACCAGCAGGGGGCAGTAGGCGGGCATTATTACTTTTGGCCTTTTTCTGTATTTTATTGTTTTACCTGCTCAAATACACTCTCGAATAAAAAAATTGAAAAATTTCGACCTTTAAAGGTGCTTTTGTTAATAACGATTACATGTTAAAGGTAGAAATGTATGTGTCCTGTCATTCATCTTTACTTTCAAATAACCTTCTTGCAATAGCATGTGTGCACATCAGTGCATTGTAAAGTGTCAAGCTCGAGTTTATATAAATGTCTTTCATTTCACAGAAAATAAATGAATCTTAAATAGATTGCACTAGCTGGCATTGATGACAGAACCGTGGTTATAAACCATATCACATGATATTTTTTTTCCTGACTCAGTGTTAATATTTTCATGACTACTAATATTTTAAATTAGATTTAAAAATGTGTATTTATTAAAGAATTTTTTTCATTATATTTTTATACATAGAATTATAGTTCACGACTTTGTAGTACACGAATCGAAGTTGCGGAAAATGACTCAGCACTATCTGACCAATCAGAATCCAGAATCCAGGTTTTTTAAATTTTTTATAAATTATTAGTTATAATGAGGGAGAGAGCATTGTTTGGTTAAATGCTCCAGTAAAAGTTACCCTACTTTGTATTTTTTTGGAAGTTTAATTTTAGAGAATTAAAAAGAAGGCGTGAAACCGAGATTTTATCTGAGGGACACAAACTTAACACAGAACAATGAATGAGTCACTGGGTAGCACATTTGAAGGTAGAAAAATAGAAATTGTGCAGATTTTATTTTTACTATTTGACTAATATTTGACTATTAAGTCTATAATCTAGACCCTTTGGGTATACAGTAATTATTTACACTGGATGGACCACACAGGTATAAAAAGAAAATGCAAAGAACATACAGTACAGATGTTTGGATCATGTTGGGAAGAAATACAAACATTACTAACCAGTGATAGTTTTGGGCGTTGGGTATAGCGATACCATTTTAAACGTTCTCTTTTGGGTGACACTTTTATCCGAAGCACCCAATACAACTGAGAAAGTTAAGTGTCTTGACCTTCTGAACCTTCGGTCACTATTTTCCTACTGATCAGTAAAATTGAAATAACCGCCTCTATCAAAACACATGTCTAGAGCAAGAATTATGATTTCACAACCTGTCCTAAAACCAGGAAACGATCACTCTGATGAAGTTCAGTTATAAAAAAGTTCTGTAATGCTCGAGGTGGACCTCCAGCTCAGTAAGAGAAACTGAAAATTGTGTAAATGAAGCCATTGAAAAATAGTCTAACTTAAACTCAATCATAAAATCAAACATGGAAAAAAAATGTGAGTAGTGACAATTTAGGAATAATAGGAATAATCGATCTTACTTAAACTGGAAAAAAAAAGAAGATAGATGATGAAAGTTTCCTATGACATCATGGGGTTTTCGGGCATCACTGCCTACATATACCACATTCAAAGTTTTAGATGGCCAGTATAGCTGACTGAAACTGTAAAGCTGAGCAAAGCTAATATGTACGTCTTTCTAGGTGAGTACACACTCGTTTGATCTCAGGCTAAGTTGCTGATCTGTTTATGCAGCTATGTAAAAAGGAATTTTAGCTGTAATGACACAGCTGCAAGATCTTGCCTCTGGCTCTGGATCTGCTGCATGACTCTAAGGATGATTTTACAGGATTTATTACTCTGTCACTCTTATCACAAGGCTTGTGTATTTTCAGCCACTTCCTCTGCTGCTTCACTCGGGGCTGGCTGAGGATCATGTTACAGCTTGACAATCCAATAAATAACCAAGGCATCTTTTTTTCTTCTGTACTCCACAGGTATGTTCCTCGCTCTAAGCACTTCGGGAAGATTTGTGCTTCTGGCGCCTTTACCAGAGACCCTCACGCCGGATATTAAGGATATGGAGGTCATGAGAAGCCCTGAATTTCAGGACAATGCTGAGAATGCATACAGCTTGGTAACGAAGATACTCATGGAAATTCCTGCAGTGCACAAATCACTGATCCACATTGAGGTAAGAACAGGGCATACTTGTTGCAAGGCGTGAGTGATTTCAGAATGCGCTGATACTTCGATTTTAGTCCCTACATCCTGTCTGAACACGTTTAAAAATAACTCGTCTTCTTTTTTTTTCTGTACAGACGCTGTCTCTAAATGAGAGTGATTTAAGCTCTTTACAGATCCTCAAGAAATTCCTGGGTTTACCAGAGCCAAGTCCTCTTCAGCCCCTCTCAGACAAGTTTACACTGGTATGTATTGATTCTACTTTTATTCTATTTAACTCCAAAGACTGATGTGTTAAACAGTTTCTAGAAAGGGTTTAGCATCTAAATATATACTGCTAAAACAGATGCTATATTTATAGCCCAGGGAGTAATTGCTGAAGCATAACAATTAAGGGGCAAGTGTATAAAATCTGTTGGTATTCACCGAACACAATCCTTCCAGGAGGTTTCCTTGGGCCGCATAGTCGAGGGTCTGAAGCTGCACAAGATCCTGCTGAAGGTGATCAGCGAGCTGGAACACCTTAAGGTCAAGAAACCGAGCGAACTCCTGTATGACCTGCGAGATGCAATACTGCACATTCACAAGGTAAGAAACCCTTTCTGGAGCCTGGTGGACATTGTGTCCTGGGAGTAGCTTTGTTTGGCTTGTTGTGAAGCCTCTCACGGATTCCTTTCATTATTCTTGGATTCTCCAGATGCAGCATTTGATTAAGGCGGTGAATGGACCGGAGAAGGTAACGGAAAGCCAGCTACGAGAAGATCTGACTCCTAAACTAGAAAACGAATACAGGTCTCAGGTGGCAACACATCTGGCTCTGATCCAACTGAGACAGTTCACCAAGGACGTCAGTCGCAGCCTCCATAGCATGATTATCTCTCCGGCAGAACCCGAGGGTCAAGAGTCATAAATCCCCGGAAGCTAATACTTATCCCCTGAAGACCTGGTCAACAAAAATTGGGGGAATCATTTGTTTACATGATTTTCAATATCTGGGACAACACGGACTTTAAACATGCGATTATTTATACATGATATGTATTTATTTATTAATTTATTTACTTATTTATTTATTTAGACTGCATTCGTTGCCCTCTACAAAGAGTTTGTTTTCTTTTGTGTTTTGTGAGCTTGTTGTCATTTGATGGATTTTAATCATCACCACCACATGACCGTTATGATCTACATTAGGTCTTTTAAATCTACATGAATGTATTTGTATTCCTTGGATTATAGGGTAAGTTGGAGTTCACTGATTAAGGACTTGGAGTACTGATAGGAAGGTTGTGAGTTTAAATCCGAGGGCCACCAAGCTACCACTGTCGGGCCCTTAAGAAAGGCCCTTAACTCTCTAACTGCTTAGATGTATAAATAGTACTATAAATGTACTTGTACTGTATATCAAAGAACGAATGCGTTTTAAATATTGTTCTATTTATATTTGTGTGCGTTAATATGTAACATCTATTTATTGTCATATCTGCTAGACAAACTTTATTGAAGAAATATTTTTTTGCTTTTTTGTAACCGTTTTTTTTAACTGATTTAACAATTTCAGAAACTGAAACTGTTGTTTTTTTTACCTATTATATCTGATTTATCAAATTATGACCTTTTGTATTAAACAAAAACAAAAGAATAAATAAAATCTAAAAAAGTTAATATTTTGTCATATTTTTGTTGTTTCAAATCATCATACATTATTATTTATAGAATTAATACGTATATAGAAATGAAAATGATTGAAAAAATAAATTGTAAATATTATGGAAAAAAGGTTAAATAAGATAAATAGATAAAAAAAATAAATAAATAAAATAGGTAAACAAATCTAGGTAGAATTTAAATGTAAAATTTAAATTGAAAATACAGTTAATTTACAAATGCATTCATTGAATGGAGAGTGATGGAAAAAAATGGAAAGGCATTAGCAGCATCTTGGGAGTTAACGACTTTCTGGTGTTAACTCTATCTGAAACTCACTAAGCAATGCATTTCCACTAGCGTCAGAGTCTGGGCTTTTGGATGCCGTTTGCCATGTCATGATTTGTCATGATGTTTAGTTAAATGCCTCAGAGTACAGATTCAACTTTAAACTGGAAATCTGTGGCCTCTTCTGCTTTTTTCTAGGAAACTTGGTCAGTTTGGGAGAAAGACGTGGCAACTCCATTTGCGTTGCACACCATTGTGACGCTTCTGTATGACCTCCTCGAGAGAACTCTCATCACATGCCAGTGCACTATCTTTAGCAACATCCTCACATCCTATATCAGTCATATTTATGTCTTGTGCTGACACGCCATCATCGTTTAGGAAATCCCTGTTTTGTCATTGTACAACATTTCAACACAATTCACTATTCTATTCACAATTTCACTTAAAAAATAAAGTAAAAAAAAAACAAAAAAAAAACGTTTTCTGTATTTAAAATAAATGAATTCGAAGACACATTTTTTAAAACCATTACATACAATTTGAACAAATCTGTCTTTAACATGGTCTTTGATTTGGTATAAAGGTATAAAACTGTGCATGCACACGGGTGTGTGTGTGTGTGTGTGAGAGAGAGATAGAGAAGGAGAGAGAGAGAGAGAGAGAGAGAGAGAGAGAGAGAGAGAGAGAGAGAGAGAGAGAGAGAGAGAGAGAGAGATGAAGCCAAGTTACTGTCACCTAGAAGTTGCAGACACATTATGCTTCTCTTTTCTGTACTGAAGAGAACTTCACCTCTGACAGTTACAAAGGGCTGAAGCTGGAAGCTCCATCCACACACATACATTACACATCTTCTCACTGCATATGTATGTCCCCATATAAATTATGTGGAGCGCTCGGCATACAGGTCCTTGTGAATGTTGCTGTTACTATAGAAACGATAATGTATTAGTTAGTTAGTTAGTTGCTATAATTTACTGCCATGTCGGCTAATGAGGCTATCTTCATGGCAAGAACGGTTGATAAGAACTAAAATAGCCTAAAATCACAGAGAAATAAATATAGACAACTTAAATTTTAACAACAGAATGTGTTTGACAGTAAGGGGAATGCTGCAGTACGAGCACTAAATGGGGTCTTCTCCTTTCAGCAGGATAATGTATTAGAGCGAGCACTTTAAACACACACACACACACACACACACACACACACACACAAAAGCATCTGACTAATGACTAGAGCTTTTTCACTGCTTTGACTCTAAGCCTGGAGACATCTTGAACTTCCTTCCTAATTTTGCTGAGTGTAGCCGTTATGTACTGTAACTGCTGTTTAGTTAGTTAGTTTGTTAGTTTCATAGACATCAGGCTGTGACTTATACATCAATCATTAAGCCGTTTCCTGCAATTACTTAACCATTTTGACTCAATGGGACTTTTTGTTAACAAGAGTCTAGCTTTTAAATTCCCTGCTCTGTCCATTTAATCCTGAATTAAAATGTGTATATATGTACTGTATAGGCATAAATATTTATAACATTTATAATATTTCTGCTAACGGCTACATGCTCGGTCTACAAATTTTAATTGAAAAGAAAAAAAAAGGGTGTTTTATCAGGTTAAAACTGATACTTATTAGGGATGACTAAGATTTGACCAAAAAATGCCAAAAGTTAACCAAAGTTCATAAAAAATAAACCAAAACTTGTAACGATAAGCACTTAGGAGATACTGATAAACCAATAAGTGCAGCTACAGTGAACATGTAGTTAATAAAGTGGCAGTAAATAAAGGTAAAGATGTAACCCAACTGCCCTAGTTATGACTTACACAGGCGTAATCCTGGCACATAGAACTTGTCAATAAGTTGCATAAAACTTAAATGCAGCAGAAGAGGGCTTTCTGCGTTGCATGCAAAATTTGTCCCATAATGGCAGCATCAGCATTAGTGTGGGTTCCATGTGAGATATCTGGTTTCACACATTTACACTCAAACACACACACACACTTCTGTGGAAACACTGTGTGAACACTGCTAACTAGTTTATAGCTTTTATATGAAAATTTATTGAAAATGATAATTGCATGTTTTCATCAAAAACATTTAGACTATTATTTTAATATGATATATTATTTAAAAAAACAACATTTTTTATAAAAAAAGAAAAGGAAATTTTATTAAAATTTAAATACCATGTTTTTTTTGTTGTTTTTTTTATGTGGAATTGTTTAACATTTTATTTGACTGTCAGATGTAAAAATTATTTTACAATATTTTGATTAATTTGCAAAATAATTTATTACAAAATTGAGGCATGACATGAGTTCCACTTTAAGAATAAATACATCAAATAAAGTGTATATAAAGTTATGAAATCATGGTTTATTGAGTATAAAAAAAACGTTATATATACATTAATGAGCCCATCTTTCCATTTTTTTCTGTTGCTTAATAAGAAAATGAGCTTAAACAAATGACATCAACATTCTTCAGAAGTGTGAGTTTAGGGTTATATCATATCAGGAGTAACTGTGAAGCCACAAGCCGCTGAGAGAGAAATTTACTGGAAATCAGGTTCCATTACAAGCCAAGTGCTATCACTCAGTAGCTTTGTGTTTGTGCATGTTTACTACAAAGCAGCAATGGCTTTGGCAGCTACTCTTCGGCCCAGTGGGAGCGTCAGGTCTGTGATGGACAAGACAACTTTGGGTTTGGCGAGTGCATGCAATTTCACCAGCTCAGAGACCTGTGAAACACACACACACACACACACACACACACACACATAAGCATCTTACATTATCTCAGTAAATCAAGGAAACATTTTGACTCTCAGATTTCTAATACACTTAAAAAATATTATCTATTAACACCATCTTCGGGGTGTGTGTGTGTGTGTGTGTGTGTGTGTGTGTGTGTGTGTGTGAGAGCGCACGTCTCACCATAGTGAAGGGCATAAACTGCAGGATGCTACCACGGCTTCCCTGCTCCGAACACTCCACACACTCCTCGATGAAACACTGTACGAATTGTGTGTGAGGCCCAGCGGTCTTTGCACTCAGGATGGAGGAAATGAGCAAGAACAGATTTGCTACGGAACAAAAAAAATGAAAATAAAATATGCACAATTTCTATTTTTTCTTCAATCTTATAAATCCTAATGAATCAATATTACTTTATTTTATCTAAAACATTTGCACAGATGAGAACTGCTAACCGGATTAGACAAGTACGAATGGATACAGTATACAAACACACTACTTGCCTAGCACACGGTTGAGTGGCTCTCTCATATTGACTGTGTGAAGCTGAGAGGCTGAGAGCGAGCTGCTCATCGTGCGGTCACCTACGGAAAGAGCAAAAGTCAAAAAGTTTTACAAATATCTGTCTGGAAGGAAAATTATATATGCATTGCAAATAAAAGGCCAATACTGACCTTCAGTTCATTATTCTTTAAATATTAGCTACAGCATCAGGTACGGTACATTTTCAGCTCACTATTAGATACATCGTCAGCTGTGTATTCATCAGCTAGGTATTACCGTAGGTACCCTTCGGTCAGTGAAAGAAAAACTCACAATGGTCACAGAAAAAACTTTAATCTGACAAAAGTAATAATAAACAAAAATTCTATGGATGTTACCCAATGAAAGTCAGACATTGTTTTTCAACCATGCTTCAATTGAATTATTTAAAAAAATAAGCCCATGGAACAGGCCTAGACAAAAATGATGGTACCCCTAGAAAAGACTGAAAGTAATGTGACCAAAGGGGCGTGTTAATTCAAGGTGTGTCCACTAATTAGCATCACAGGCATCTACAAGCTTGTAATCAGTCAGTGGGCCTATATATAGGGCTCCAGGTAGTCACTGTATGGAATAAAAACACTGTCAATAATAATCGTACGTAGTTCAAAGCATGTGTGTGTAAATTTTAATTTTGCGGAGTTGGATCCCAAAATTTACGGCAACGACAGTTTACAGATACGAGATTTTGTGTGTTTGTTCAAATACAACTCCAAAATGTACGACTATGACAGTTTACAGACACAACGCTTGTCTTCACAACACCTCTTTTTCACACACGAAAACGGTCTGCTGCGAAACAACTGTCAAAAATACGTCATCACGTTCACAGGCATTACTATCCGAGGGAAGATGAATCGATTCCACGTAGTGCGCATGCGCCCCGCCCTCTTTTAAACCACTGGCGCCGAAATGGTGGATCAGCAGCCAAGCGCTCACTCATCGTCAGTGTTGTATAAAGTAGTAGAAAGCAAAAGTATCGTACTAGAAAAAGACTTTGGTAGAAGTGAAAGTCACCTTTTAGAATATTACTCAAGTAAAAGTCTTAAAGTATCTGATATTTACTGTACTTAAGTATCAAAAGTCATTTTCTGATATTTAATGTACTTAAGTATTTGAAGTAGAAGTAAAAAGTAAAGATTTTCGGTAGGCATAAGAGCAGGGGAGGTTCTAGGGTTTCATCTTTAGGGGTTTTAGCCCTCAGTGAGAATTTAAAACAAGAAGAGTTTTATATTATATATTATATGACTACATAGTAAGCCAAAAGTTATGGTGTTATTAAATGGCAAAAGTGGACACCAAAACTTTATGCATGATGTAATGATGCCAGTCTTGAATCAGATCAGTTCATGTGTGTGTGCATTCTCTACAAACAGTGTGTCCAGTGCAGTCATTAATAAACTAATATTCACAAAGACCAAATCAATAAATATTATTTTTATTTAGTATTGTATGGATTGTTTGCATTAATATTTTGTTTGTGCTACAACTCTGGTAATAAGAATAGTGAAATTTCACTGCTTTTGGTTGCTGTATTTGCAGCTTTCCGATTAACGTTATAGATAAACGCCTCCAGTTCTGACTGCGCGTGCACGCTACGCGTACCTGTGCTTCTCCGTACAGCGTGCGTAATGCAATCTAGGAGCAGTGATTCACCAAACCTCCCTTATTACAGTCACACACATTTCTTCTGATTTTATTTTGTAGTAACGAAGATGCTTAGTGGAAATATAACAGTTAAAAGTATACATTTTATCTAGGAAATGTAGTGGAGTAAAAGTGAAAGTTGCCAAATTTAAATAGCGAAGTAAAGTACAGATACGTGACATTTCTACTTAAGTAACAAAGTATTTTTACTCTGCTACAGTACATTACAACACTGCTCATCGTCTCAGGTAAGTTGGTTTTTCCTTCCAAATTCGGACATGTTTATGGGTTAGTTATCACTAATAACAGAGAGGAGTAATATTACAGAGATAGGTTAACTATAGTAAGTAAGATTAGCTCTCAGAGTAAGGTTACATTAGGTGCTTAAACAATACAGCTGTGTAGGAGGTCATCACTGCAGTCTGTAGCGTGATGAGATAGGCCTACATAAAAGAATTAGCAACATTTTAAGTGTTAACTTACTAACAGCTGTGTACATGCACTGGAATACACAGGTCATGCAATATAAGTGTTCACTGCTTAAGTGTTAGTCATATTTTATTGTTTATCAGGTTCCATTAGGTGACATCTTGCACTCAGCCCAGGATCTGGTGTCGATGTTGACCGACACCTTAAGTGTTGGACAACAGAAAATGGGGAACCAGTCCAATATCAGTGGACAGTCAGCACAAGAAAGAAAGTCCAAGTCAAATGGGCAGTCAGTGCAGCAGGAAATGGCTAGGTGTGAGGTGTGTGAGGTGTGTCTTTAATGTAGGCCTATCTCACCACGCTACAGACTGCAGTGATGATCTCCTAAACAGCTGTATTCTTTAAGCACCTAATGTAACCTTACTATGAGAGCTAATCTTACTTACTATAGTGATAAACTAACCCTTAAACAATTTGGAAGGAAAAACCAACTTACCTGAGACGATGAGTGAGCGCTTGGCTGCTGATCCGCCATTTCGGCGCCAGTGGTTTAAAAGAGGGCGGGGCGCATGCGCACTACGTGGAATCGATTCATCTTCCCTCGGATAGTAATGCCTGTGAACGTGATAACGTATTTTTGACAGTTGTTTCGCAGACCGTTTTCGTGTGTGAAAAAGAGGTGTTGTGAAGACAAGCGTTGTGTCTGTAAACTGTCATAGTCGTACATTTTGGAGTTGTATTTGAACAAACACACAAAATCTCGTATCTGTAAACTGTCGTTGCACACTGTGGTGTCTGGTGACATGGTGTGTACCACACTCAACATGGACCAGAGGAAGTGAAGGAAAGAGTTGTCTCAGGAGATTAGAAAGAAAATTATAGACAAGCATGATAAAGCAGCTAGATGTTCCTGTGACTACAGTTGCACATATTATTTAGAAATTTAAGATCCATGGGACTGTAGCCAACCTCCCTGGACGTGGCCGCAGGAGGAAAATTGATGACAAATCAAAGAGACGGATAATCCGAATGGTAACAAAAGAGCCCAGAAAGACTCTAAAGAGATCCAAGGTGAACTTCATGCTCAAGGAACATCAGTGTCAGATCGCACTATCCGTCATTGTTTGAGCCAAAGTGGACTACATGGGAGACGACCAAGGAGGACACCATTGTTGAAAACAAATCAGAAAAAAAGCTAGACTGGAATATGCCAAACTACATGTTGACAAGCCACAAAGCTTCTGGGAGAATGTCCTGTGGACAGATGAGACAAAAATGGAACTTTTTGCCAAGGCACATCAGCTCTATGTTCACAGACGGAAAAATGAAGCATATCAAGAAAAGAACACTGTCCCTACTGTGAAACATGGAGGAGGCTCTGTTATGTTCTGGGGCTGCTTTGCTGCATCTGGCACAGGGGGTCTTGAATGTGTGCAGGGTACAATGAAATCTGAAGACTATCAAGGGATTAGAAAGCTTGGTCTCAGTCACAGGTCATGGGTCTTGCAACAGGACAATAACACCCAAGAATGGCGAAGAGGAAAACATTGGACTATTCTAAATTGGCCTTCTATGAGCCCTGACCTCAATCCTATTGGGTATCTTTGGAAGGAGCTGAAACACGCCATCTGGAAAAGACACCCTTCACACCGGAAACAACTGGAGCAGTTTGCTCATGAGGAGTGGGCCAAAACACCTGCTGAGAGGTGCAGAATCTCATTGGCAGTGACAGGAATCATCTGATTGTAGCCTCAAAAGCTTGTGCAAGTTAGGGGTACCATCATGTTTGTCTAGGACTGTTCCATGAGTTTATTTTTTTAATAATCCCGTTGAAGCATGGTTGAAAAGCAATGTCTGACTTTCATTGGTTAACATTCATAGAATTTTTATTTATTATTACTTTTGTCAGATTAAAGTTTTTTCTGTGACCATTGTGAGTTTTTCCTTCATTGACTGAAGAGTACCAATAATTTTGTCCACGTGTGTATAGAATTAACAGTATGACATCTTTAAATTTATCAACTTGGCCTGAGTCGTTGGTCTGGCAGGAATTACAAAAATATTATATATATATATATATATATATATATATATATATATTATATATATATATATATATATATATATATATATATATATATTTAGGAACTAAAAACTAATGTACTGAGGAAATAAAAATATATTAACTATTTCAGTTTTCCTAAAAGTGGTTTAGTTTCTTACTAAAAGTAAACGAGCCAGGAGGTGCTTTCCAAAAAATAATATGGTTCTAAAAAAATAAATAATGATTTTTTTTGGTAATGATATATACAAACAATGGCTTATTTGTAGTCAAGTATTTCTAAACCCTTAAGTACCAACAACTCATTCTGCTTTGTTCTGACTTACCTGGACTGCTTAACACTGCGGGCTCATCCTCATTAGAGCTAAGCAGGCGCATCAGCTTGGATGGCTGTGTGTCATCCAATGGGAACAGGCTGCTGTAGTCCTATGAACCAATCAGATTAGAAACTAAGGAAAAAAGCTGTTGTGTGTGTGTGTGTGTGTGTGTGTGTGTGTGTGTGTGTGTGTGTGTGTGTGTGTGTGCAGAATGATTCCAGAAAACACCGTATAGGTGAAGGCTTCTTTCACACACGTTTTCTTCAAATGTTGAAAAACAATTAAAAGTAAAACTACTTTTAACATCTCTAGACTAATCAGGTTGCAAGTTTGTTAAACAAAAAAAAAAAGGAAGTAGTATGTTTACAGTGTACATTTCACATGATCCACTTTTTTTTTTTTATATATCAATCGAAAGAATTTTGGATTTTGTGTAAACCTCGATATCCTCTCTCTGTCTCTTGCGCTGCCGAACCAAGGCGTGGATTTTATGGTGAGATGAGAAGGAACTGAGAGCGCACCACACGGATAACCTAAAAAACAATAAAAAGGAACAAATTCTGATCACTTGCACTATGGGTGGAAAATAGGAACATGTTCTAGTGCTGCATTCTAGAATATTTCCATTTCTTAAGCAATATTAGCTATAAATGTGAATTCCACTAAAAATGGAGCAATACAAATGTATTGAACTCTTTAAAAATAAGAAAACTTGCGAAATTAAAATAATCTTTATAAGCGGTAAGCCAGCCAGGAGGGGTGTTAACAAAACATGAGGAAGGACAAAAAAAAACTAAAATAAAATAAATAAACAAACAAATAAAGAAATAAAACATTTTAAACTTTTTTTTTTAATGTATAATATCTCTTCGATATGGAGCTGATGTCCATGTTGTTCTATATGACCAAAAGTATGTGCACCTCAGACTCCACATCACACCCCTATGTCCTTGACACCTTACTACTGACAGGAAGTTTGAATCCCAGGATTGCCAAGCTGCCGTTGCTTGAGGCTTGAGCAAGACACTTAAGTTAACCCTCAGTTCCTCAGTTGTATAAATGAGATAAATGTACGTTACTCTGGATAAGGGTTTCTGCCAAATATTTTTGTGAATTCCACTGAATATTTTTGGAAAGTTCAAGCTTCGGGGAATACTACCTTTTTAAAAAAAATGCCAAACGTCATGGTCTTGCAGGAAACTTCAGAATTATGAAAGAAAATGAGCACAAAGTCTATTAATGAATGAGGGCAAGAAAGGCAAAGTATCTGAGGAAGTAAAGAAGAAGAGTGATAGTGAGAGTCAGCAGGTTTCAGTATTAAAATGCCAACATTGTGGCTTTCCTTAAGTTTTTCATTTCAAAAGATATACAAAAAGATGAATCTAGACAAAAATCCCATATTTGAGCAACTCTGAAAAAAAAAAAATGGAGCAAAGTCCAGAACAGTGCTAACACCTACAGAGCCTTATTGCTCTTTAGCTGTAAATCAGTGTAACACTGGTTACTGCTGAACAGGTACGTGTTAGTCCAATCTAACTACACTACTCTGACAAGTTGTGTTTGTATGATCCCAAATATAACCATCCAGACGACTTGCTTGAAAGAATCAGACAAAAAAATAAGAAAAGTGGAGAGAAATCAATAAATCGGGTTTTACTTGGCGAGGGCTCGGCCTGGTGGATCTGCTAAGCTGTGCCAGTGGGCGGGGTCAGTCAGCAGGTTGGGGACAATGTGGCCAATCAGAGTGAGTGTGATTTGCTGGAGGTCCAGGCAGAAGATGCTGTAGAGGAGCTCAACGACGCGGAAGGCCCACTCCTTACGTGTCTCCTTCAGGAGCTCCTAGAGGACGTGAATTGTGTAGCACTGTGAATGATGCATTTACAGAAGATTCGGCTGTAGTTCTATTTCCTAATAGAGGCAGAATTGGAAAATCTCTCCCCACACACACACACACCTTGACAAGATTGTTTGTGAACCAGAAGACTCCACCTATGTGCAACAGGTTGTCCAGCAGGTGTAGGGTGCAGGAGTCCACCCAGCCCTTATTGAGTGCCATGCGGAAGTTGGAACTCAGAGCCTGGCAGATGGGCTGCCGCAGGGGGAGGAGGGCACGGTATGGCAGAGGCTCCTGAGGCTCCACTACCGAGCGCACACACTGGCCTGTCTGCTGGAACACGTCAGCACACATATGCTCCAGGATAGAGCTCATTATCACCACACTGCAAATGAACAAATAAAGAAACACAGACAGAGAGGGACAGACAGACAGACACACACACACACACACACACAAATTCATGTCAACAGCTGAATGCACACACCACCTTTTACCTCATGGCAAGAAGTTGAGTAGACACAGGAAGTCTTTATCAATAATTATTTCATCAATCACAATGAACACACACAGTGAACGTATACGTATCTGATTACTTAACACCATTAATCTGCTATCTTTAGTAACTATATATTTTAAATATAACAGCTCATAGGTTTAAATACTGAAATCTGATTATAAAAAAACATACCATACATAATCATTACCCAAAGTGCATGTAAACACTGATAGATTATTTCCAGTTATTACCGATTCTGAATTTCAAATTTGTTCATGTAATCACAAAAAACACAGCCATTGTTCCATCGGACCCAGGAAGAAGGCGTGGCTTTTCTCTAATTTTTCAGGGTATAAATAATTCGGATTTTCCTGTTTTCAAAAAATCTTTATAGAAAACTAAGACGACTTTATTTTTTTCTATAGGACAATGAAATACTTTTTTCGCATATCCCAACTCTGGAGGTTGGGTTCAGAGCGCAGGGTCAGCCATGATACAGCATCCCTGGAGTAGAGGTCTTCACGGGTCCACTTAGATCCGAAAACCCGATTTCCGACCCGAGCGGGTTCGGGTCTAAAAGTTTCACGTGTACCTCGGAGACGGGTCGGGTGTAATAATAGCGGCATCGGGTCTCGGGTAATTTAAAATTAATGTGTTTTTACCGAACGGACCCGAGAAGACCCGAACTACTGTATCTCGCGTGTGTGCATCGACTCGAGTCCTTTTCCAACCTCTCCTCTGTTTGCCAAGACCGCTTGCGACATGTGGCTGGTGACGTGTGGCTGGCGGTAAGCTCATTTTCGTTGAAACAGACCTGTCAATCAATTTGAATTCACTCTGTAGCGGTTACTTTAGTGTAGAGTTACACAACATTCGGGTCCAGTCGGGTTTAAAAAAATGCCGTCGGGTCGGACTCGGGTCTAATGTTTTCGCGTTTGTCTCGGGTCGGTTCTTTCTTAAAAAAAAAAAAAAAAACGCACGTCGGGTTCGGTTAAAAAGTGATTCGGGTCACTTGGGGTCGGGTACATTTCTTTAGACCCGAGAAGACCTCAACACTGGAGCAGATAGGGTTAAGGGCCTTAATCAAACCCCCAATAGTGGTAGTGCGAGGGCTTGAACCCTGATACTCCTATCAACAACCCAGAGCCTTAACCGCTTTATTTGTGTTTGTGTTTGTGTGTAAGAGAGAGATAGAGAGTGTGAGACACACCGTTCATTGTAAAACTGTAGTGTGTTCTCTCCATACAGAGGCGTCATGAGCTGACGAATCATAGTCTGCGGTTTTTCCCTCTCGTCCAATCCCAGCATCCGAACGTGAGCCACCAGCCAGGCCACGGCGCATATGGCCATACTACACACCTTACCTTTAATGTTATCAGTGATCTTCTGTTTAGAGAGATAGAGAAAGTGTGCGTTTCATAACAACAGATACAATGGCAAAAAAGTAAACAGCACTGTGAGTACATACAGTATCGCGAAGAACATTATCTAAAAGCAATAATTATAAATCAAAACAGATCTAGTTTAATCATCATGGCATGACTAAGAGAGAGACTGGGTTGGGATTCGACCTGTACAGCCTCCACAGACAGCACGCCGTTCTCCCACGCATTCAGGACCTCCAAGATGGCTGCCGGCGTGCTCAGGCAGATCTCATGCCACTTCATCTGACTGACAGAGAACAAGACAACTCAGATGACTTAATGACACATACCAAAAAATAAACGAGGCGGAAGTAACAAAAACTGCCACCAGCAAGAGACAAACAATGGAAAAGTTGCAAATAATAATAAAATAATGCAATAAAACTTATGAAATCTTCTTTGAACTTTTAACTCTTGTTTGGGATCTGTCCATCGTTGCAACACTAGCGATGATCAGGTTCCACCGCAGACACCAAACGACTCATCGGTTTGACATTAGCGCTATTCTGAGAGCCGGGAGTTTCCTTATCTAGATTAAGGGTGTATGGTGTTTTAGTGCAGATGTAGATAAGATATAGCTCAGATATATTTTGTAATAACAGCTAACACACAATCCCAGTCCTTTATTACACATGCATTAAACATGTAAACAAGTAAAGGTTACAATTTTTTTATATTGATTAAAGAAGCCAAATTCTAGTCTATAAATAAATAAATGTTTTGTGATGAGGTTCGAGAATCTTTGTGTCCAAAGCCTCAGACACGATGCTGTCAGACAAACGTCGTCCTCCAGTAACACCTCCGCTTAGCAAACCTCCTGCAAGCTGCAACCGTGCAATAC
Organism: Tachysurus fulvidraco; assembly: GCF_022655615.1. Lineage (NCBI taxonomy): Eukaryota > Metazoa > Chordata > Actinopteri > Siluriformes > Bagridae > Tachysurus > Tachysurus fulvidraco. The sequence goes on from NC_062525.1 coordinate 20,610,171, forward strand.
TGCTGATTCACATAACCTTAACTACGGTCTGTGATTTCAAAGAAGACCAAAAGAGTTACAGTCAGACGGTGACGCAACAGTGAAACAGACAAAACAAAACAAAAAAAAACAGTGTAGAACCTTTAGATTTATAAACAACGTGCACACTATTACCGCTAGCCAACATCACCAGTCATTTTACTCCGACCTTCGCGTCAACTTCAGAGAAAGGAAGATTTTCGGTTATTTACAAACAAACGCAGGTTTAATGTGTAATGCGTGTTGAAAAGTGGCGAAAACAAAAACCACAGACGCTCACATCGAGCGTTATCTGTAACGTCATCTTCGGGTTTCATCCCTACGACCGAGGTTACGTCCGATCTGAGCGCATGAACTGTACGTTTAATCATCACACCGAGCTAAAAAAAAAAAACGAATCTCTAACGAAAATGACTTTTTTTTTTAATCGGTTTATTTCAATGAGCTGTTACTATAGAAACAAAATCAAGCTTGTGATTCGTAGTTAAAGCTGCTGTTGTAGCTCTACATTTCTCTTGTGATTTCCTTCATTTATTTATTTTTGTAAAAATTTATTTCCACCTCAATTGCGTGTACTTACACCAGCTTCATCTCTGAGGACGTGTTGAGTAAAGCCACCAGACTCTCCACTTTACCCGGTTCAGGTCTGAAGCAGGGGTGATCCGGGTTCAGGATCTTCCCTTCCTCGGGCATGCACATCTGCAACCATGTCTCGAAAAACGGCGTCTCACCCGATTGACTCGGCTCAGACAAGATGACCTACAGGAGAACGAGGGATTTAAAAGCAAACCTGGTGGTTTGGGTTGAACAAGCAGTGTTTCTAATCATCACTGTCATTAATAATTATTTGGTATATTAAGTCACATTATATTTTGGTATATTAAATCATATTATAGTCTTTAGAAGATATGACATGTGTGTGTGACTATGGGTGTGGTAGCCTAGTGGTTAAGGTGTTGGACTACCAATCGGAAGGTTGTGAGTTCGATTCCTACGTCCACTAAGCTGCCACTGCTGGGCCCCTGAGCAAGGCTCTTAACCCTCAATTGCTCAGTTGTATAAAAATGAGATAAAAATGTAAGTCGCTCTGGATATAATGGCGTCTGCTAAATGATGTAAATGTAATTTGACAAATGTTCAAAAATTTGGCAAGTCAAAATAATTTCTCTCTGATTTTCCATTTTTGAACATTTTCAGCACAACTCTGATAACCATAAATAACTAAGATGTTAACGGATTTAGTAAACATCAGTAAACACACACTTAAAGATTTTATTTCCAACGAGTAAAAATTACCCATCGGAGACGAGGCACGAGTGGGCGGGGCTTCTTGGGGGGGGGATTTATTTATTTAATAAAATATACTTTATGATTCATTTCCAGCACATTATCGCAATCCTTAATCTTGTCGGTATTCAGACGTCGAAATCTGGCCGTTCTGAAAACGTGGTGTCGAGGAAAACGTCACTTCACTACAGCACACATCAGATTTGCCTACAAGTCCGGGCAGCCGATCAACGGAAGAATCTCTTCCTTCCTCTTCTTGATCAATGAGTAGACACAGAAAAGTTGCGTTTTCACAGAAAAGGACTTGGTACTTCCTCACATTCTCTGAGCTTCTTTCATTATATTTCATCATCTGTCAAATATTTCTGGAGAATTTTACTCCTGTGACGCGACACTTCGTAACCTCCCGTATTAGGAAACTGACGCAGAGAGCTAGCGAGAACATTTGGGCACATAAACGTCTAGCGTGGGTTTACGTGACACGTACAGAATGTTAAAATACGCAGGGAATAAAAACAATGTGTGATGGAACAGAGCCAGCTTTACACTTTCTACTGTTATTAAGTAAAGAATGCAATTTCATACTTAATCAGTTTATAATTACAGTTATCTTTGTGGAACGTCCACAAACAAGTCAGTTCCTGTTTTTTTTTTCTTTTAACCATATCAAAACCATAACACATTTATTTTAATGATTGATCTGTTAACCCTAAACAGTCTCCGGTACTGAATTCTTAACCATCCCTTTTCAGTATTGACGTCTAACCCGATCAGGATTCTGGAGTAATTCTAAGCAATTTCTTTTCAGTACTGATTTCTAAATACTTCATGTTCAGTACTTCATTAAGCAAAGTCTTCATCAATTCACTTTCGGCACTGACTACTTACAAGTCTGTACAATTTCTTTTTCAACACTGAAATCTAAACCCTATCTTGGCTGTACTGAATTCTGAACAGTTTATTTCAATACTGAATACTAATTTCATTGCTTAACCGAATTTGAAACAATTCATTATTTGTACTGAATTCGAAACGATTCATTTTTGCCCAAAAACCAATTTCAGTACTGAATCGTGAATGATTCGTTTTCAGTACTGAATCGTGAATGATTCGTTTTCAGTACTGAATTGAGTGTGATTCATATTCAGTACTGAATTCTAACCCATTTCGTTTTGGTACAGAATTCTGAACGATTTATTTTCAGTACTGAATTATGCTTTTTTTTTTATCATCTTAATTCGATGTGGTAGTCAAGTGTAAAAACAACTCTCAAAACAACTTTCCAAGATCATTTACTTTTAGGTGACTCATTTTCAGCAGAGGAAAATTTCATCCATAACCACATGAGAATTCAGCAGACTAATACTTGGGTGTGGGTGTGTGTGTGTGTGTGTGTGTGTGTGTACTGACCTCAGAGCCATATGTCTGTACCACATGACACAGCATGAGGAAGGAGATGTCGAACAGCAAAGCTCGCACTGAAGCAGATTTAGCTGAACACAGAGTCACATGCAGAAAGTGACTGATAAAATTCACTTAAACAGCTGGAAAAAAAACAAGAGAAGGAATTTCCGGACACTCACATCCTTCTCCACTGATGTGTTTCGGAAACTCGTTTAACCTGTCGGGCACACAAATATATACCTATATAAACCTTGTTGATGTTTTTCTGAGAAATCGCTTGTTTCGCACTTAATCCTAACAAATTTATTTCTATTAAATCATTTCCATGGCTGATTTTTTTAACCAATCTATTTCAACTACTGAGTTCTGTGTTTTGAGTAAGCTGGTTTCTTTTAAAGCGACAGTGTTTACAAGGAATTCCTTTAATAAAGTACTGATCTTACTTGATGAACTTGCGAGCAAAGGATTTGAGTTTCCCGGTGGCGGCGGCTGCAGCCAGCAGCAAATCCAAACTCTTCCCTGAGAGCATGTGACCAAGAACTCCCAGCAACCCCTCAGGGGACTTGGAATGATCAGCATCTACGGTCTAGACACACAGACACACACAAAGCTCACTAACAGAAGGATGGACATGAGGTAAAGTGTCGTAAAAAGACTGACTTCAATCTAACTAATAGCTTCGATACTGAAATCTGGCTTTGCTTCTAAATTCTTATTATTTAGTTCTGAATGACTTCTAGATCAGTCTCCAGAGCTATAATCTGTCGTAAAAGTATACAAATAATATTTCACTTCTACTTCATTCATTTTACTGTAAATGTGTAAAAAAAATAATTTAAATATCATTTAATTATTTAGATTTTTTACACATATTTAATATAAAAATGTTATTTTCTGTGTGATATAAATATTTACATTTTTAGACATATTTAATATAAAAAATGTTATTTACTGTGATATAAATATTTAAATTTAAATTCAAAAATCATTTAAATATCTGAACACATACATCTGTAAAAATCGAAATTTATGACATAAGATATTTTTATGCAAATCCGATATGCCAGACACATTGAGCGCTGCTGTGTGTGACGCTCTGGACCAGAACATACACTAACTGCTGTAAAGGTAAACAAAAAGACCTTCAGTATGTTGGTGACTGTCGGCTCAGCACGTAGTATCAGGCCTGGGTTCGGCTGGATGTTTGCGTTCTCTGCCGTCTTCAGCTTAGGTGCATATTCCCTGTCATCAGACCTACAATACAACAGCATTCAATTAGACAGTGAGGAGAGGGACGAGAGAGAGATAGAGAGACAGAGAGAGACAGAGAGAATCAGAGAGAGACAGAGACACACAAAGACACACACATACACAGAGAATGGGGGGGCAGACACACACAAAAGAAGACAGAGGGAGGGAAGGAGAGAGAGAGACACACACACAGAGACACACATGGAGACACACACAGAAGAAGACAGATTGGGGGACACACACACACACACACAAAGGAAGACAGAGGGGGAGAGAGACACACACAAAGGAAGACAGAGGGGGAGAGAGAGACACACACAAAGGAAGACAGAGGGAGAGAGACACACTCAGACAGAGAGAGAGAGACAGAGACAAAGGGAGACATACTCAGAGACACTCAGATGAAGAGAGAGAGAGAGAGAGAGAGAGAGAGAGAGAGAGAGAGAAAGAGAGAGAGAGAGAGAGAGACGCACACACAAAGGAAGACAGTGGGAGAGAGACACACTCAGAGACACAGAGACAGAGAGAGAGAGAGAGAGAGAGAGAGAGAGAGAGAGAGAGAGAGAGAGAGAGAGATACTCAGAGACACTCAGAGAGGGGGGGAGACACAGTCTCTGTGTCTGAGTGTGTCTCTCTCCCTCTCTGTCTTCCTCTGTCTCTCTCTCTCTCTATCTAAGTGTCTCTAAGTGTGTGTCTCTCTCTCCACCTTTGTGTCTCTGAGTGTGAGAGAAAGACACAGAGGGAGAGAGACACATATTCAGAGACACTCAGATAGAGAGAGAGAGAGAGAGAGAAATTAGCTACGAGCTGATGATGTATTGTACCGTTTAGCGGTGAGGTTGGTCATGTTGGGTTCAGACAGCAAGCCAAGTTTATGGCACTCCTGGAGCAGCAGACTCAGGCAGTCACAGCTACACACACACACACACACACACACACACACACACACACACACACACGCGTCCTTACAACAGGTTATACCACATACATCACGACACCACAATAACAATAAATATAAGTGTTATTACTACTGATTCAAAAGACCTCTTTCGGTTATCTGTGATAATCTATTAACCCAGATTTGTGCGTTAGTATCGAGTCGTTACAGTACCGGATGTCCATCAGAATGTGATCGTTGAACAATTTCCCACAATGTGAACTTTCCCTTACTTGCATCTCTGGTCAGCTTTGTCCAGCAGCGGCGTAAGCTTCAGCAGATACTCGAACGCAACGTTCACTTCATCCGTGAAGTCCTGAAACACAACACACAAACACAAAGAGTTGCTGCATCTCCACCAGAAATCATCCCAAGAGCTTACGAAAGGTGTAAACAGCAGCCTGGAGAGTCAAACCGCTGGTGTTCTTCATACCTTCTCCCCCTGAGGGTACTTCTTTAACCTCAGCAGGACCTGAGGAATCTGTGAACATCAACCATATAATATACCATCACAACCAGTACTAGGTATGTTGGTTCAGTGTTAAGGCTGTAAAGTAACAGATATAGATGAAAGTGCAGACCTTGAGAAACGTGAACGCGGTCCATTTGAGCTCCTCTGTGCCTTCGGGAGACTCGATGAGCCCGGTGAAGCAGGCTTTCCAGATCTCGAGGACAAACAGCTGCGCCGGGATGCGCTGAAACAAAATCCGGCCAGAGATGAAGCTCCGAGGCCTGCGACGGCTCCTGTTACACACAGGTCTTGGTGTCTGGACCTTACCTGTATCCGCTTGATCATCATGAGCTGCTCCACAAGCAGCTGCATCTCTCCTGTGAGGTTCATCGTCCCCTCCAGCATGATAAACGCATGGACCGATGGGAAGGATGTCTGGACGGGCGGCTCACACTGAACACTCAGCATCTGAGGTATACTGAAGCGATGGAAGGCGCCGTTTCAATACGCAGCCATTTTCGTTAAACACACACACACACACACACACACACAAGGCTTGAGCTCTCACCTCTTCACCAGCATCACACACTCCTCCAGCTTGTTCTTCAGTGTCTGATTGGACACGCTGCCCAGATTCTCTGAGAGTTTTATTAACGCTTGCTCCATGATGCCCCAGGAAGCTGCACAAAACCAGAGACTTATTCAAGACACTGCAGCCTACGCTAAACTGCTGCTATTCATTTTCTTTTCCAACCGAAGCTTAACACACACCTTGTTCCTCTAATCGGGCGATGTGCATCAGGGCTCGATTCTTGGCCTGCTGCAGAAGGTTCTCTAGGCGCTCCTGGCAAGCCCGGAGGCTGGCGTCGCTCGTCGGGACAGCGCTAGGCTCTTTAAGCTTCTCGCAGTACCAGGCGCAGCCCTGAAGAAGCCAGACGACTGCCCCCAGGAGCGCCCGGCACAGGGCAATACACTCTTCCGCTTTACCCTGGCAGCTAGCAGAGAGATTGGGTTATAAGGACTCGCGTACGATCCGTAACGATACCAGAAATAAAAGACAAAACGTCGGCGTGAATTCTCCATTCTGATTCGTTTACGGAGTTACTATAGTAACAGCTCATTTTCTTCAAGGAGATACTTCTACAACACTTGTTCTTTTTTTAATGGCGTCCACGTTTGTACCTGAGACGGTTGGAAAACATGTCTATGATCTCCAGGAGCGACTTTACGCAGAGTTCTCGGGAGAAATCGTCGAACTGAGGATGACATGAAAACACAAACGGTTTTGAACCGAGGACAAACACAAACACAAACACAAATCAAAAGGCTCAAAAGTTTGCATACCCTGAAAGAAATTGTTAAACATTGCCATTTGTTTGGAAAATAATATATATCTGATAATGCCAAAATATTTTTTTCTTATTTAAATATAGTGGTCAGGTGAAGTCATTAATTATCACGTCGTCGTTTGACTCCTTTTTAAAACCTAATGAGAACTGACATCAACTAAACAAACCTGATCGAAAGTTTACATCTCAAACGTTTGGCCACATTAGAAACACAAAGGTTGACATGGCTATTAAAGGGAAGTTTCCACACCTGTGACTCATTGTAATTGTAATGTTAGTGTCTGTGCATAAATAGTCAGTGAGTTTCTCAGCTCATGAGGTGATGCACTGATTTGGCTGGATACTGCACCATGGGGAAGACAAAAGAACTGCCAATGGACGTGCGTAATATGTAGTTATAGGAAATGGATATAAAAACTGTTCAGACTCTGATAAAGAGAATTGTTGTTTCTAGGAGCACAATAAGGATGCACTTGAACATAAATGACCTGCGTGGTCCAGTTGCCAGGAGAAAGCCGTTACTGCGTCCGTGCCACAAACAGACGCGTCTTTAGTACACCACACAGCACCTAGACAAGTCTCACAGCTTTTCATTTAGTCATTTAGAGTTATGAGACAAAACTGAATAGTCACTACCATAAACACTGGAGTTCAGAGAGGAGTCAACAAGGTTTACGGTAGAGGTCTTCACGGGTCCACTTAGATCCGAAAACCCTGAGGTCGTGAACCACGTGAAAAGTTTCACGTGTACCTCGGACACGGGTCGGGTGTAATAATAGCGGCATCGGGTCTCGGGTAATGTAAAATGAATGTGTTTTTACCGAACGGACCCGAGAAGACCCGAACTACTGTATCTCGTGTGTGTGCATCGACTCGAGTCCTTTAACAACCTCTCCTCTGTTTGTCAAGACCGCTTGCGACGTGTGACTGGCGGTAAGCTCATTTTCGTTGAAACAAACCTGTCAATCAATTTTGAATCCACGCTGTAGCGGTTACACTAAAGTAACATTCGGGTCCAGCCGGGTTCAAAAATTAATTGCCGTCGAGTCGGACTCGGGTCTAATTTTTCCGGGTTTGTTTCGGGTCGGGTCTTACTTTAAAAACATTAAATATATATATATATATATATATATATAAAATATATATATGCACGTCAGGTTCGGGTAAAAAGTGATTTGGGTCGGGTACATTTCTTTAGACCCGAGAAGACCTCTAGTCTACGGTGAAAAGTACAACAACTCCACTGTAAAGCATGGTGGTGGATCTCTTATGTTTTGGCGCTGTGAGCTCCAGTGGCACAGTGAAGTTAGAAAAATTGATGGCAAGATGGCAAGATGAATGCAGCATGTCATCAGGAAATACTGGCAGGCAATTTGTATCCTGCAGCACGAAAGCTGCGCATGGGACACTCTTAGATGTTCCAACATGACAATTATCCAAAGCACAAGGCGAGATCGACCTTCCAATGGCTACGGCAGAAAAAGGTGAAGGTTCTGGAGGATCACCGAGACATTTTGGGGAGATCACAAACCTTCAGTTTGTGCAAAACAACCAAAAATATCGACGGAAACTGGAGGCGTTTTTTTCAAGACGAATGGGCAGCTATACCACCTGAGAGAGTTAAGGACCGCACGCACAATTATTACAAACGACTGCATGCCATCATCGATGCTAAAAGGGGAGATCCATGATATTAAGAACTAAAGGTATGTAAACTTTTGTCCTATAAAAAATAAACTACATTTGTTTTGCCTTCTCACTCTTTTGTATTATTAATACTTTAAAAAAAACTGATGTTATTTATTTTAAATGTCAAACACACACACGCTGATGTGGAGAATGAACACTGACCTTACTGACAGCACTGAGCACGCTGGAGTATGACACCATCTAGGGGTGGGTAGAAGATTCATCAAAAGTTTAACACATCAACTGTTTAAGGAACAAACGTTATTTAAAATTGGAGTTGTTTTTTTTTTAAAGATAAATCTAAACTGAAACTTTCATCTAAATCTCCACCACTTCCATGTCAGAATATATTACAAAATATTCAAATAAATAAACAGACCTACAATGTTTTTAAGATTTTAAATATTTCTGTTGTTCTGCTTGCCAAGTTATTAAATAATTAGTCACACAAACATGATTTCATGATCCCATTAACTACAGATCTGTACAAGATGGCAAAAGGATGACATTTTAGCAAAAAAACATAAAAATAAAAGGCACATTTTAATTTTATTACATGGTTTAAAAAAACAGTATTTTTCCAACTGTAAATAAATGCTTTTATATATAAGCATAGTTTCTGATTTCATTATAATTTGAAAACCTAAAAAAAATAGATAAAGAGCGCCACCTGCTGGGATGGACATAGAATTTGGAAGAAAAACCTTCAAAAAAAAAAAAAAAGACAAAATAGCCCAAACATGCAGTTATATTGCTGCATGTTGGAAGCCGAACACCACTTTCTAATGACACATGTAACGTTTCCTTTAACCGTTTTAAACCCTCAATATAAAAATTTGGTTATTTATCTTGTAATAAAAGTAAACTGCACATTTTATTGTCCACAGCTCCGAAGGCTCACTCACACCTGTATAAAAAATCTTTTTTTTTTTACTGTGCTCTGATTGACACCAGTCCCTGTCCTGATGCACACCTCCAACCTTCTACGGTTATTAAACCACATTTCTACAAACTGCAGACCTTTACCAACCTGAGAACTGATGGCGTACTTCAAATAGGAGAGAATCAGTGGGTTCGGAGACGGTCCAATCATCGCCTGCTCCAACAAAGCTTCTAGATCAGTGAAAATAAATAACATCAATTCAGACATCATTCTACTCTATACAAGACGCTAAGCAAGCTACAAAGCCATGTGAGGATCACCATAACTAGCTCTGGGATAGTCACTCATTTAACTCCAGGACAATCGGTACCACAGAACAAAGAAAGTGCTTACTTACATAGATATTATTTCAGCCTACATTTGATCAAAGGTTAAGAGAGAGTGATCAGGAGCAAATATATGTTTGTCAATGTTTTTGACCTTACATATGACAAAGATAGAGATACGAATAACAGCATCACATGTTAGCTAAAGGAAAACCTCAGCGTTGGTAAAGATATCACTACAAAGTAGCAAGAACTAACCAGTTGTTAATAAATGTGAAAGGTGCTTGGACCCCAAAAATCGCTTCTTGTGGTGAGTTTTAGGGGTCCAACCACTTAACATGCTGGAAGCCTACAGTGTTCACTAGTATTTCTATTATTGTTATTTTCGTGTTAACATACTGAAACACTTCATCACTGTTTAAAATGTGATGAACACTAGTGTGTGTGTGTTTGTTTGTTTTTTTTTAGCCCCGCCCACATGTCATGGCTTTCCTCTTTTGGTAGCTGGTGCAAGAAACATAACTAAATTCAGCACAGATTCTGAGGGATGCTATGTCTAGCCTGGTGACCTCAGAGACCTGCAAGATTGGGATAATCCCACGTAGCTCCTTTGGGGCAGTTCTTCTTGATGTTGACTGCCCATTGGTAGTCGCTCCAGCGCTCCTTCCATGCCTGCAGGATGGCTTGCTTCAGGTTCACCATCTTCAGTTTGCGCATAAAGAAATCCTGGAAGAAGAAAAAAAGATCTCTGACTTTCTCACATGGAATCATAGACTCGACTCTCAAAGTCAGATATCTACAAGATGATGAGTGTGACAGATGTAACATCGTGAACATTGAGGCTTTAGATCCTGACTTCAGAGATGGACAGAGTAAAGCACTAAAGCGCTGCTGCATCACCCTCTTTAAATGGAGACAAAGCAACAGGACCCCATCACAGTGAGGGTTAATGCACTAATTGTCCATATATACTTTATTAACGTGACTATACCTTTCTCTACCACAAAAAGAACTGGACTGGTTTTGAAATCATCTCGTTAGTCGAATTTGTTCAACCTGATCAAACCTTATTATTAGCCGGTTAGCGGCTAACGCTGTAAAAGCAATACGTCTCACATAAGCACAATATAATCAACGTATATTTATTCTTAATCGGCTTATATTAAAATACGCATCATATAGCAGACACTTACCTGATCTGATTTTACTCCTAATATAAGAATACGTTTTGCTCGCTAGCTTTTTCCTTCATTCAGACAAGAGATATGGTTTTCTGCACGCGTATTCTGTCAAAGCCCGCCTCATCTAATACGATTGGTTAGAACGTCGATACGGTTCTAAAAACAGCCAGTTGTGTCGCAGTGTGATCAAACAGACAGAAGCCTTAGCCAATCGTCGTTTAGAAGGCGGGATTTCTCGGAATACAGGTAGAACTAAAGACTCGCAACATTTATTTTCAGTTGTCGCCATTTTGAAAATAATACCGAGTCGTTTGGTTGGTTAAAAGTTGCACCACTGAGCACGAGGTAACGCTATTGGTCAGTGAATGTGCGTCGTCTGATTGGTTGAGCTTCTTAGCTTGTATTATTTCTGCTGTTTGTCGCGTGTCTAATTTAGGTTTTTAATTTTATTCATTCATGTTTATTCCCCAATGTAAAGCAAAAACATTTTTTGTTCATCTTGTGTCTGCCATATTAAAAATACACCTTTGGTTGTCAGGGATCTCAAGTTTTGAAGACAGGCAAATAGCAAACCCCCCACCCCCCACCCAAACACAACAATGACTGATCATTTATGAATGATTTCAAATAGAAAAAAAGTTAAATTAAAGCTAAATTAGAAAGCCTGGAAACTGCCTTATATGATATGAATGATGATTATGTGAGATAAAGTCTGTCTCTAAAACTCCGCCTACTAAGGAAATGTTGAGTCTGAGACAAAGGCTGTATTCTTGTGAGTTATGTTTTACACATCTTTAGCTTTTAAGAGTTTAATGCATCTCTATACAATTTTAGTATTTTTTTTTTGTTTGAAAAGGAAATAAATAATTACTAACTAGAACCTAAAGTAGGAATAATAGTCATGTGATCAAATGTAAAACTATGTGAAAGCATGGTGTGGTTATTTCCCTAGAAGTGAAAGTGGAACTCTGACAGTTTGGACCGGAAAAGGAAAATGGCATCTAATTTTATGGACGAGGATTTCTCCTGTCCTGTGTGCTGTGACATCTTCAAGGATCCTGTTTTACTGCACTGCAGTCACAGTGTCTGTAAAGTGTGTCTGAAAAAGTTCTGGGAGGTCAAACGAGCAAGAGAATGTCCTATTTGCAGAAAAAGATCATCCATGAAGGATCCTCCCTTAAACTTGGCGTTAAAGAACCTGTGTGAGTCTTTCTTACAGGAGAGACGTCAGCAAGGTTCATCGGTGTCTGAAACAATCTGCAGTCTGCACAATGAGAAATTCAAACTCTTCTGTCTGGATCATCAACAGCTGGTGTGTTTGGTGTGTCGAGATTCAAGAAAACACAGCGACCACAAATTCTGCCCCATTGATGAGGCAGCAACAGACTTTAAGGTAAACACACACCAAAAACCACACACACACACACACACACACACACACACACACACACACACATATTTATTAGAGTCTATAGACTCTAACATTATTTCTAGAGTTTGGACTCTAATTTATGTGTGTCTAGTTTGGACAAATTTATACTCAGATAGATTCTGCACAAATGGAGGAAATTTAAGACCAACAAAGATCACTCATAGCAAGAAAAGTATTAGTCTATTGGGTCAGTGTAACTTCCACGCACCTGTTTTACTGGGTAAGGTTAATGTTTGTAAGCCTTCCATCAGGGGAACACTGAACAACTTTGGTGTGCATGAGTTGCAAGCCACTACTCTCCAAAAAGAGGACTTTTGAAAACTAAAAATAATCTGTGAACGAATGAGACCATAACAACCTTCTTTGAAACATTTGCTGCATCTGGACCAGGATAGTTTCCCATCATTAATAGAACAATGATTTCAGAATCATACCATTGAATTTGAAAGAATAATGGCAGAACAAGAGAACTGAATCTCAAGAGAAAATGGCTCATACACTAAGACAACGACCACGAGCTCCTAAGTCTGTCTACTAAAAGAATGATTCAAGAGGAACAAACATAATGTTTTGGAATGGCCAAGTCAGTGTTCTGACCTTAATCCATAAGACATGTTGTGGAAGGACCTGAAGCAAGCAGTTAATGTGAGGACACCCACTCAAATCCCAGTCGTTAAACTCTTAAACTCCATGGAAACTTTACGTTTACCAGTTATTGGTGCAAAAGGAGGTCACCAGAGATACTGAAATTAAAGTTTCACTTTCTTTTGCCAGTCACAGATATGTAATGCTGAATCATTTTTCTCTATAATTAAATGAAGTATAATATTTTCAGCTCGTTTGTTTGTTTGAGTTTATATTTCCACATATTATAATAAAAAATTCTATATAGAAATTTTGAAATCATTTAAAATCTTTCAAGCTCTCTATATAGACACACACACACATATACACACATTATATATTATATAATATATATACCTTTTTTTTTTCTTTCAATATTTTACTGTAGAGATTTTTAAGCTTTTAAAGATTTTAAGCTTGTATTTAAAATGTTTGTTTTTTTAAATAATAAAATACAAAGCCAAGCTTACAATGAATACAAAAAGGTCATTTATTATTTTATAAAAATGTTTCATGTTTTTTATTTTAAAAATGTTTTTACACGAGCGAGTTTCCATTTCTTAATGCCACTTTTGTTAAGAAAAAGAAGAAAAATAGATATGTTTAATTACTTAATGGCCAGTAATAAACCTATAAGTACAGTATGAAGATCCGTAATTACAGTAACTGAATGTTGTGTGTTGATTTGTTTCAGGAGCAGCTCAAAACTGCACTGAAGCCCCTACTGGAGAAGCTGAAGAACATTAAAGACTGTAAACTGATCTGGAGTCAGACTGCAAAACATATAAAGGTTATAATCAGTAACATGGGTTTGAGATTATAAATGTGTTTAACATAATTTCACAGTTTTAACTAACTTCCACTTCGCTCCAGAGTCAGGCCCAATACACAGAGCATCAGATTAAGGTGCAGTTTGAGAAGCTTCACCAGTTTCTACGAGAAGAAGAGGCAGTCAGGATCGCCGCACTGAAAGAGGAAGAGCAGCAGAAGAGTCAGATGATGAAGGAGAAGATTGAGAAGCTGAGCAGAGACATATCATCTCTTTCAGACACAATCAGAGCCATAGAAGAGGAGATCAGTGCTGGAGACGTCCTGTTCTTACAAGTGAGGATCATTTAGTCAGTATTTATACTGTGAGAAAGTAAAACTTCTTTCCATCATCAGAAACGTCACATTTCAGTGGTGTAAAAATGTAAACCATATCCACTGATATGTGCTTTGTTGTTTTCCAGAACTTCAAGGACACAGTGAAAAGGTGAGTGATGCGGTTCCTGTCTCTCTGCTTCTCTGTCTTTCTGAATCCAAAGCCACTGCAACACTGACTCCTGAATGGTTTTGCAGAGCCCAGTGCACACTGCAGCATCCAGAGGAGCTTTCAGGAGCACTGATCCATGTGGCAAAACATCTGGCAAACCTGAAGTTCAGAGTCTGGGAGAAGATGCAGGCCACTGTCCAATACAGTAAGAGTCTTTCTTTTGTCTCCTGTTTGGTGTTTGTTTGATTTTAAACATGAACAGACAACATCAGGTTACAAATATACGCAACAGGTTCATATGGAGCTCACAGCGCCAAAAAAAAATTGGGTATATGACGCAACATACTAAAAAGTGTGTGTATGTGTGTGTGTGTGTGTGTGTGTGTGTGTGTGTGTGTGTGTGTGTGTGTGTGTGTTCTCAGCTCCTATAACTCTGGACACCAACACTGCTCATCCTAAGCTCATTGTATCTGATGATCTGACCAGTGTGAGAAGCAGTGATGAGAGACAAGAGCTTCCTGATAATCCAGAGAGATTTGATGGATTACAATGTATCCTCGGCTCCGAGGGCTTTAACTCAGGCAAGCACTGCTGGGATGTTCAAGTTGGAGACTGCACACTGTGGATAGTGGGTGTGATGTCAGAATCCGCTCAGAGAAAGAACGATATATTGCACAGAAGTGGAATCTGGTATGTGGTGTTTAAGATCAGTGAGTATAGAGCACGTTCTACACCACAACCGTCCACACCCCTCTCAATAGCACAGAAAATCCAGAGGATCAGAGTACAGCTGGACTGGGATGAAGGGACTGTGTCATTCTCTGACCCTCTGACTAATACACACATATGTACATTCACACACAGATTTACGGAGAAATTGCTGCCGCTTCTTTCTACTGCGTGTCTAATGTCTCCCTTAAAAATCCTCCCATTTAAATGAGTGAAGTGTTAGAGCTAAACATATCAGAATAAAATATTTATATCCAAATTGGAGGAAGGGTTTAGGAATTATAGCCGCCACCCCCCCCTTATTTTTTTCCAAGAGACCAAAAGTAATTGGACAATTGAATCAAAAGCTGCTTCATGGACAGTTGTAGTTTATTCTAGAGGTCTTCTCGGGTCTAAAGAAATGTACCCGACCCCAAGTGACCCGAATCACTTTTTACCCGACCTGCATAATTTTTTTTTTTTTTTTAAGAAAGACCCGACCAAAGACAAACCCGAAAAAATTAGACCCGAGTCCGACCCGACCCGTTGGCAATTTTTTTTAAACCCGACTGGACCCGAATGTTGCGTAACTCTACACTAAAGTAACCGCTACAGAGTGGATTCAAAATTGATTGACAGGTCTGTTTCAACGAAAATTAGCTTACCGCCAGCCACACGTCACCAGCCACATGTCGCAAGCAGTCTTGGCAAACAGAGGAGAGGTTGGAAAAGGACTCGAGTCGATGCGTACACACGAGATACAGTAGTTCGGGTCTTCTCGGGTCCGTTCGGGCATTCATTTTAAATTACCTGAGACCCGATGCCGCTATTATTATACCCGACCCGTGTCCGAGGTACACGTGAAACTTTTAGACCCGAACCCGCTCGGGTCTCGGTCGGACCTCGGGTTTTCGGATCTAAGTGGACCCGTGAAGACCTCTAGTTTATTCCTTCATTATTTCTTCATCAATTAAGCAGGTAAAATGTCTGGAGTTGATTCTAAGTGTGGTATTTGCACTTGGAATCTGTTCCTGTGAACTTATATCATGCGTTCAAAGGAGCTCTCTATGCAAGTCAAACAGGCCATCATTAGGCTTCAGAAACAACACAAATACATCAGAGAGCTAGCAGGACCATTAGGAGTGGCAGGATCAACAGTTTGGTACATTCTGAGAAAAAATAATGCAATAGTGAGCTCAGCAACACAAAAAGTCCTGGCCATCCACGAAAGATGTAGACAATCGCAGGATCCTCTCCATGGTAAAGCAAAACCTATTCACAACATACAGCCAAGTGAAGGACACTCTCCTGGAGGTAGGCGTGTCATTGTCAAAGTCTGCAATTAAGTGATGACTTCACGAGAGCAAATACAGAGGGTTCACTGCAAGGTGCAAACCATTCATAAGCCTCAAGAATAGAAAGGCCAGATTAGACTTCTAAAAAAGCCTGACCAGTTCTGGAAAAGCATCCTTTGGACGGATGAAACTAGGATCGACCTTTACCAGAATGACGGGAAGAGAAAAGTATAGAGGAGTCTTGGAACAGCTCATGATCCAAAGTATACAACGTCATCTGTAAAACATAGTGGAGGCAGTGTGATGGCATGGGCATGCATGGCTTCCAGTGGCACTGGGTCTCCGAGGTTTATTGATGATGTGACAGAAGACGGATGAATTCTGAAGTGTATACTATAATATAATATACTATCTGTGGGACATGAAATAAAAATGGTTGCAGTTCCTGAACCTTTTACTTGATATTTTTGTTCCACGCCTTGAATTAAAGCTGAACGTCTGCTCTTCAAATGCATCTTGTTTTTTTTTTCATTTTCATATATATATATATATATATATATATATATATATATATATATATATATATATATATATATACACACACACACACGCTATATAAATAAGTTTTTTTATATAGTTAAAACCTTTTGTACAGTAGTCTTTACATTCTTACCACCCAATTTGTCATATAAACAACAACATTTTTGTCTCACACAGGCCTGCAATGTTGCTTACCTTTAATCCATCAACAAAAATGATATAAAATAATATACATAAATATCTTGTTTGTCATTTCCAAAAGTTATTTATTGCTTGTGTTTATCAGATTTTGTTGCCACATGTCTCCATATAAAGTGGTTCCTGAAAATAATAATATGAATGGTTGGCTCCGTCCAGGGTGTACCCTGCCTTGATACCCGATGACGCCTGAGGCTCCCTGTGACCCGAGGTAGTTCGAATAAGCGGTAGAAAATGAATGAATGAATGAATGAATGAATGAATGACCAATTAAATGAGCAGTTAGTTTAACACCCCTCACATACAAACACACACCTACTGTAAGCAGTGGCAGACTGTGAAAGCAGGTGGTGGCTGTGGATTGGTTATACATCACCTATGGGAAGTAGGTATCAAGTCATCATCCATAGTTTCTGGTAGTATTAAAGTGAACTTAATATAAACTTAATTACTTTGTAAAAAATGTTACAGATGTTTTGCTTACAGACTTCACTTTATCTGTAGGGAGCTTTGTACTTTATTTATGGAATAATATTGACCAACACTACAATCTTCTTCATGCTCACTGCTACAAAACACATGACACACCAGCATTTATTCCAGAAGCATGACGCTACCCTTTCAGATTATGTCTACTCCCTAGCAAGTATAAAACATTTTAATTATTGGGCAGAAAATTGGAAAAATTCAGCTGCATATCAGAAAATTATCGAGTTACGATTGTGTTACAAATGCATGGTTTTAGTGATGAGTGTAATAAAGCATAATAAACAGAATAAACACAGTGGATGATCAATACCCAAAGCATTTACTTTAACCTTATGAGGTTGAGATTAACTCACAGACCTGGAGAGGGAGGTAATAAACTTTCAGACCATTGGTGAGGTAGCGTATGCCACGCCGGTTGCCATAGGCATGTGTTGCTATCACTACCTTCTCTGTGAGGCACTGTGAGGGCAGATAGATGTGGCTCTCCACACCACCCATGTTGGGGTAAAAGAAGTCAGACACCATGCAAATGCTGTGCTTTGTGCTCTGCAGGTATCATGACATCTGGAAGTGCTGGAGGAGTGTGTGTCAGTATGGCTCTCTGTGGAGGAGTGTGTGTGTGTGTGTGTGTGTGTGTGTGTGTGTGTGTGTGTGTGTGTGTGTGTGTGTGTGTGTGTGTGTGTGTGTGTGGACTGAAAGGCTGAGTGTCAGATGGACAGGACCGGACATCACATCCCCTTCTCCGTCCCATTTTGAGGTCTGGTCATGGACTAGAAAGTTGAGAATCTGTAACACAAATCCAAAGAAAGTTGATCGTTCATAAAGAGTTATTCAAATACGATTCAAATTTCAAAATCTATCAACTCCAGACATTTTATTTTTTCCCTCAAACAGGGATTAAAAAGGAAGATGAACCAATGTTGAACCATGCCTTCTTTTAAAACAATGATGTGTCAGTCAGCTGTATGATCTGGTCTTTATCAGCAACCATGTCTGTGCTGATCTCTCGATTCCACTATTATAAACTGTTGTAGAAAGGACATTATTTACATTTACATTACTTACTGTAGAGTGTCACCCAAATGAGAATGGGATCCCTTCTAAGCCTGGAGTTTTTTTTCTCAGAGTTTTTCCTTCTTGCCGCCGTCACCTCCGGCTTGCTCATTAGGGATATATATATATATATATATATATATATATATATATAAAACATTAATTTAAAATTTTAAATTATATATATATGTGTGTATATATATATATACACACATATATATATATAATTTAAAATTTTAAATTAATGTTTTTTTAAATTAATTTTAATCTTTAATTCTATATATATTTATTTATTTATTTTTAATCCTTATTTTTTCTTTTTATTCTTTTTATATATTTATTTCCTTTTTTCTGTCCTGATTCTTTACCTCTGTAAAGCTGCTTTAAAACAATGGGAATTGTTAAAAGTGCTATAAAAATAAATTGAATTGAATTGAATTGAATTGAAAACGACAAAAGACGCAGCCAAAAACTCATTAACAAGCTAATAAGTATAACAATAGATTAGAATAGAATAGAATAGAATAGAATAGAATAGAATAAAAGGACATATACATTCTACAATGTGTTTAATTGGACCAATTAAATGTCAATTAGTTTTCTGTTATTAAGGACAATAAAATGAAAAAGACACCAAGTTCTGCATCTAAAATAATAAACTGATAAGTAATATTATGTTGACTTTTTCACAAGCTAGTTCTTCTAGCAGCTAAGTACATGTTCATGCTATGTTCATGTAAACACACCTGAAGTCAGACTCGGGCTGCTTGCTGATGATGACAGGTGATTATAAACATCTGCTCTGTCACTGTGTGAGTTATTATAAAACCCAACACGACATTTCTTCAGCAGATATTTACAACAACCCATTAAAGTCTTCAGACCTTTCTTCTTCACCACTAAGTTATAAAGTACAATTCAGTTCAATGCTCCACACTTCCCTCTAGTTATAAACATGTGCACAAACCTTTTATTATGACCATAATATTTCTTGGCAAATGTCTACGATGTACTTAAATAAATAAATATTCCTATGAAACCTTATCTAACATTTTGTATGCACTGTACGATTGTGCATTGTACGTCTCTACACCGAGAAAACAAGATTAGTGACTGCAGCATTCAGGAACACAACATTAGAACCACTTGTGCTAGTTCTGATAGCTTTGTTTAACTGATGCATGACCAAAAGACCTCTGAAGGTGTTCTTTTTTATCTGGCATCAAGACTTTAGCAGCAGAAGGTCCTTTACGTCCTGCAAATTGTGAGGTAGATCTGATATCAGCACATCTCGATTACAGATGCAACATCCCACCTGTCTGTGCTTGTAATATTGTGGCTGATGGATGTTTATGTCCTGTGTGCTGTGACATCTTCAAGGATCCTGTTTTACTGCACTGCAGACACAGTGTCTGGAAAGGGTGTCTGGAAAAGTTCTGGGAGGTCAAACGAGCAAGAGAATGTTTTGTTTGCAGAAAAAAATCATACATGTGGGATCCTCCCTTAAACTTGGCGATAAATAACCTATGTGAGACTTTCTTACGAGGGAGATGTCAGCAAGGTTCATCAAATTCTGCCCCATTGATGAGGCAGCAACGGACTTTAAGGTACACACACACACACACACACATACACACACCCACAAACACACACACAGTGCCGCTTGAAACTTTGTAAACCCTTTAGAATTTTTTATATTTCTGCTGACATGTGACCCAAAAATCCATCAGATATTCACAGATGTCCTGAAAATAGACGAATCAGACAAATATATTATACTTGCTATTTTTATTCAGGAAAATTATTAAATATTATATATCTGTGGCAAAGGTATGTGAACCTATAAGATCAGTATTTATTTTGAAGGTCAAATTAGAGTCTATCTGTTTTCAATCAGTGGGATGACAATCAAGTGTCAGTGAGTGCCCTGTTTTGTTTAAAGAATCAGAATCAGAATCAGGTTTATTGGCCAAGTGTGTTGACACACACAAGGAATTTGGTTCCAGCTGTTGGTGACTCTCAAAAGTACAGACATAAATAACACTATACTATACAAGACCATACAGATGATGAGATACTATATATGAGGATATGAGGATGAGGTTCACCTTTGAGACTGGTTTCTCTCAAGGTTTCTTCCTTCCATTCAAGGGAGTTTTTCCTTACCACTGCTTTCTGAGTCACCTTAGACTTGCTCATTTAAATATATCTAATATTAATCTTGAAATTTGTATGCTATTAATCTTTATATTAATCTTTATAATAAGCTTTTGTTCTATGTTTATGTTCTGTAAAGCTGTAATGTCAATTGTAAAAAAAACGCTATACAAATAAACTTGCATTGAATTTAAATACAATATAGACAGTACGAGTATTAAATATGAATACGGAATATATGACAGATCAGTTATGTATATATAAAGTGTGAGAAGTGCATGGTAGTGCAAATGACATTATTGTGCAGTATTGTGCTTTTTGTACAATATACAGCAGCAGTAGTGTGTAACATACAGTATACAGATGATGTGATGACTGACAGTTCTGATAATGCAGTACTTATAGATATGAAGCAGTGAATATAATTATGGTGAGTTGTTGATCAGGGTGATTGACTGGGGAAAGAAACTGATCCTGTGTCTGTCAGTTTTGGTAAACAACGCTCTAGCTCCTACCAGAATGGAGGAGCTAAAAGGGGTTGTGTCCAGTGTGTGAAGGGTCAGTAGTTTTTCCTGCCTGGTATCTGGTTGTACAAGTCCTATGGAGTGGGCAGGGGGGCACCAGTTATGTCTTCTGCTGTTTTTACTGTGCATTGCAGTCTGTTCCTGTCCTGTTTTGTTGCTGCTAAAAACCAGATGGTGATGGATGTAAATGTGCACAGGACAGATTCAATGATTGCAGTGTAGAACAGCATCAACAGCTCCTGTGGCAGACCGTACCTCCTTAGTTGGTGTAGAAAGTACATCCTCTGCTGGGCCTTTTTGATGATGGAGTTTATGTTGCACTCCCATTTCAGGTCTTGGGAAACGGTAGTGCCCAGAAACTTGATTGTTAGAAATATATATTTGAATTAATCAAAACATATTAAATTATACAGTGTAGTGCTGTTGGTTAATAGCTTTATTTTTCTGAGATTTAATTACACAGAACGTATGATAAATACATTATTTTATAAAATGTCATAAAACCGGGGCCCCCTGTGACCATCTCAGGGCCCCCAGTTTGAGAAGCACTGGCCTTGACTGCTTGTTCTGAGCAGGTGTTGTCAGTAAACAGACTGTAAAACTGTTGGCTAAGTTACAGACACTCATGAAAAACTCATGCTGATTATCTGGGAAACTTTCTCTAACAGCAGTCAAAATGTCATTAACAAGTTGTGAATTTGTTGTAACATTTCAACAGGAGATCATGACTTACTCTGTGCTCAAAGTGATGCTCGCAGCTCCAGTGGTTATTCTTACCCATATACAATAGTGCTATTTTCTGATTGGCTATTGTGTAGCCTCTATTTTGATTGGCTGATAAGTGTCAGGCTCGACTAATGCCCCGTTTCCACCGAGGCAGTAAGAACTCCAGGGGAGACACGCTTGATTCCTGCCCAGTTCCATAGAGACAGCGGTGTGGACTGATACATTTTGGGCACTCAAGCATATTAAATATATGATAAATAGTCCAAAAGTTTTCCTTCGTGTGGCGGGAGAACATGACAAAAGACCAGAATGACCACAAAAGACCACACATTTGCACCTCAGGGCCTTTTTACACCTTTTCACTTCATCTGTTTTCTCTGATTTGAAAGCTATCTGATTTGTTAAAACTGTTCCATTTACATCAGGCCACATAAATGCGTCTTGGCGAATCGGATATCGATCCGATCTTTCTACTCCTGCCCAAAATGCACACCTGCGAGTGACGTACTTCCGTTTGGGAGGAGTATAGCGCTGACGTATGTGGCTTGAACACCCACATGCATTTACACCTGTCCAGTTTCATCTGAAATGCGTCCCAGACCACCTCCTGTAGGGGTTTGAACGATCGGATTTATATCCGTCTCGAAACCGTGGTCTTTTTACGATCGGATAGCTATCGGATCACAGAAAACGCATGAAGTGACCAGGTGTAAAAACCCCCTCGGTCTGTTTTTGGAAAAAAAAAAAAAGAAAACGTTTTTATTTATCTACAGAAATAGTGCATCCTGCAATACAACATGTGAATAAATCCATAGCTGTTACAACGTAAGTGTTACATCAACACTAAATGTAGCTCTAAATGGATTTAAAAAAAGATTACATGCTGTTCTTGAATGTATTAAACTAAATTGTTTATGTCGGCAAATTGCTGTGATGTAAGAGGAATAAACCACTTCATGCAATATTGCTATAAGAAAAAAAAATCTGGGTTGAAACTTGCTTCATCGTGCTACCCTGTCCTTTTTATTTAATTTCTTTTAATATCTACTTGACAATTGTTTGGTATTTATATTAATTAAGGAACATCTGTAAATTCAAATGTCTCTGTTTTCTACATTTAGAAAGGGCGTGTAAACTTTTGAAATTGGTTGCATAAACACACATCAAGTAAAGACGACTGTTTCCAAATAGGCAAAATGCATTACACTTTATTATTATTATTATTATTATTATTATTATTATTATTATTATTATTATTATTATTATTATTATTGTTGTTGTTGTTGTTGTTGTTGTTGTTGTTATTGTTGTTGTTGTTGCTGTTGTTGTTGTTGTTGTTGTTGTTATTATTATTATTATTATTATTATTATTATTATTATTATTATTATTATTATTATTATTATTATTATAAGCTAATATGAGAGTATATCACTTAATGATACAGGGATACCTTGAGATTTTGTTCTGCTTTCTAAACATTTTAGGACTCCAACAATTTCATGACCCGTTCATTTTGATTTGTAAATTTTCAAAAACTTTTATTCATTTTATGTCTGAATAAGTTACAATAATAAGAGTTCCTACATTATTTACAGCTGAAAAAGACTAAATCGTTTTGGAAGAATTCATTCATAAATCCAAATGCTTGCACTGTGATTGAGAGGTCAGTAATTTTTGGCTGTCTCCATCATTTCCGTCATCCCTCTTTTCCCTTGGGACGCCGTTCTGTTTTTCTGTCCTGTCTCTTCCACCTGATGAGAATGGAAGGATGGTCTTCTTTTTGACATTGCGGGGTACCGCATGCTCATCACATCCCTGAAAAACATGCCATCGATCACGCACTTGCTTTAAAAGTTTTGTAGATAGAAAATACACTGATGGAAATTGAACACACCTCATCAGAGTGATCAGAAAGGCTTTGATACGGCTGCGATGATTCGTTTCTAGTGGACCTGCTGTCGTTTTTCAACTCCTCATCCTTCCAAAAGGAAAAGGGAAACAGTGAGTAGTTAATAGTTAATTAGTAGTAAACAGTATTTAATGAGTAAAGTCTATGTTCTGAGTCATAGATCACATCATAGCAAAAACACATCATTGCTGTTTTTTATATCGAGGCAAACTGGCAAGAACTATCCACTAGGTTTTGTGAAAGGTGCTTGGACCCCTCAGATCGCTGCTTGCATTTAAGGTGATGGAAGCCTAAAGTTTTCACTAGGATTTGTGTTATTGTTGTTAGAATTATTATTATTATTAACATATAGAAATATTTCATTACTGTTTTAAACCACAATGTTGCCACTTCAAGACCACTATTTTTTTTAGCTCCGCCCAAATTGCTTGGCTCCTGCGGTACCCGGTGCAAATAACCTAAGTAAATTCAGCATGGTGCCTGGGAACACCATGTCTAGCATGTTGGTGTAATTGATGGGAAAAGGGAAATACATTATTACAAGAGATATTGGATTGTGTTCAACTGTAAAATGTTGAAAATATTGATATGTAAAGATTAATTTTCCAACAAACAAGGAACGTGAATTTAACCTTCAACAAAAACATCAACAGTAATAATAATCATAATAAAACACAACTGCAAAAGACTCCCTAAAGACCTTTGGCTTCCTATCTGCAGCGAAACATGTTCACAAGAGTCAAAACTACTCCAAAATAATAATCTAAGTCGATATAAAAAGAAAAAGCATTATTAGTTCAATGGTAACCTCTGATAGAGACTTGGCTGGGGATTGGCTGGAGTTCTTCGGAGAACCAGAGCCCCTTATTCTCTCCGTCAGCCATGAGAAAGGCATGAACGGGGGAGCAGAGGAACGCGAGGAACGGCTTTCTGCTCTGTCCGAATCCCTACAACCAACCAAGTATGTGATCAGAATAAATCCATGGAAATATACATGTACAGATTCACAGACATTTTGTAGCACGTAGATTACGTACTGGTTTTCTGCGGCATGTCTGCTGGCTCGCTCCCTCCTGACCTTCCCGTATGTGCGACGCAAAGTCACCCTGTGCAAACACAGCGGTTGGCCTGCAGATTAGGAACACTACAGTGGACTAAGTGTTTACTTCTTCTCATCAAGCAGAACTTTGTCAATTCTTTCATTAACTATAGAATGTAGTGTATGAGGTCATTTTTATTTGTTTACAGTTAGACAACATCCACAAAAAAGTTGTCTCATATATCACACCACCTAGAAGCAGTCATTCCTTTCAAATTCAAAATGTCCAAGTGATAAAAACTGTACATTGTGTACTGACCCGAGATCGAGGAAACGCCTCCTGGTCTTCTTGTCCAGCAGGACTGTTGGGCTGCTCGGCTCATCTGAACCAACATCACGAGCGTCATCTGAACACACATAATAAGACCCTGTCATGTAGGCAACAATAGTCCAAGGTTACTCAGTGTTATGGATCTGTTTTTCAGCTATAGCTAGGCAAAGAAGAACAATCACAAGGTGAGAAGAGTTGGTATTCCCTTCAATAATCACAGTGTATTGTGGTAAATTAGATGTGCGCTGGCATATGGGCTTCAAGCTATGCCCATAACTGTCTCTTCCATTTCCATATACAGACTCTGTACCAACTCTATATGTCCAGCAGTATATAGTACATTTACATTTACAGCATTTAGCAGACTCCCTTATCCAGAGCGACTTACATTTTTATCTGATTTTTATATAACTAAGCAATTGAGGGTTAAGGGCCTTGCTCAGGGGCCCAGCAGTGGCAGCTTGGTGGACGTAGGAATTGAACTCACAACCTTCTGATTGGTAGTTGCCCACATCCCCTTGATTTCTGCCATTCTATTGGCTGTTCTATTAAATTATCAGTTAATAATTGTTTACTGACCCATTTGTAGGACTGAGTCAGACTGTAAGACTGTCTTCAGAAGCATACAGTATGCAGGCAGGTTTGGGCTAATAAATTGTTGAATGCATCTGATTAGAAGTGTAATCAAGAAATCACGTCTTCAGCCTGAGTTTTACAAGACCAGCTGCTCCTCCTCTGAATGGGAGATGCCATGTATTCTTAATGCCAACGGTATAAATGTGTTTCTATCCACAAATCAATAAGCACTCTACCTTCAGTCCATTGTGTTCCACCGGTCACTCATGTGCTTTATAAGATGCGCACTTTGAAGTGTGTTATGATGGTAAAAACTGTACTGGGAGCTTTAGACCCGGGAAATTAACCTTCTACCTTCACTCTGAGAGTATTCCCTCTGGTGCAGGGGAGAATGATTCTTCTCATGTAGCTGGACTTGGTCCTTCTCACGCTCATTGGTTTGTTCTTTCTGGATATGGTCCCTCTTGTGCAGATGAGTTTGGTCCTTTTGGAGATGGTCGCTATTGTGAAGGTGGGTGTGGTCTTTCTGGAGATGATCCCCCCTTTGCAGTTGGGTTTGGTCCTTCTGGAAATGGTCCCCCTTTTGCTGGTGGGTGTGGGCCTTCTGGAGGCAGTCCCCCCTTTGAATATGGGTTTGCTCCTTCTGAAGATGGTCCTCTTTTTGCCGACGGATAAGATCCTTCTGATTATGCTCCCTCTTATGCAGGTCAATGTGGTCCTCTTGTTGCAGTCGGATATGGTCAGCGTCTCGGAGATGGGTGTGGTCCCTCTGGCGCAGGTGTGTTTGGTCCCCCAGGTGGAGTAGTAGTTGGTCACCCTGGTGCAGGTCAGTGCGGTCCTTCGGGTGAAGTTGGGGATGATCCCTGTGCTGTAGGTGAGAGTTATCTTTGATGTGCAGCTTTAGATGATCCCCTTCACCCATTTGGAGATTGTCCTCCTGGCCCTGCAAGAGATGATCCCTGTGGTGCATAATGCTGTGCTCCTTCCGGTGCTGCAGGAAGTAGTCTCCTTTGAACAGGTTGGTTGGAGACGAGGGATCCAGTAAGCATGCACTCCTTCGTTTTTGCTTTTTCTTTTCACTCTCCATTACCTCATAGGTAAAGGCTCTGTCCTTCATTGCAGGAGAGTAGGAAGTATGGAGGTCAGATAAGGGGGAGGGGCAGTGTAGGGACACATGGAGAGGTGAGCAGGAACCAGACAACAATCCACTGTAGCTCTGGTGCATGTGAATACACACAAGCTTTGTTAGTCACACTTTAACAAACTACTTTATGTTCTATATTAGTAAAATTACAAACTGATACACACACACACACACACACACACACACACACACACACACACACACACACACACACACACACACACCTTTCCATCAAGGCTGTCATCTCCCTCTGTGGAGCTGAGACTGTCCCGGAGACGGGACCTGGAAGGACGGTGCCTCCTGGTTTTTATAGACAGCTGAGCTTTAGCTTTTTGTAGGCTGCTGTCCAGTCGCTCCGTCTCAGGCACCGCATCTGTCAAATCTTCCAAAAAAACAATGATGAGAATCATTACTGGAGATACATAACCTGAATAGGCATCAGAGAGCAGGGATGATTCTCTCTCTCTCTCACGTGCAAACACACACACACACACACACACACACACACACACACACACACACACACACACACACACACACACACAAAGGCATGCATGCTTTAGCAGCCGTAAAACACAGTGATGTCGTAAAGCAAGGCTGGAGCTCTATTAAACTGTCAGAAGCCACAGATTACCAAAGTGAATAATGTAACGATATCACACACACACACACACACACACACACACACACACACACACACACATCGAATGAAGAAATTGTGGTACTTTAATGTCTGAGGAATGTGAAGACACTACATCTGCCCTCTAGCCAAACTCATAAAGCATCAGAGCTGTTCCTGGATAATTCGAGCCTTATTATTTTTCAGCCTCCAGCAACCATAAGCTCCATAAACCGAGTAAGCCATCTGCTTATAAGTCTTAATCATGCCTAATAGGGAAATATCCAATGTACTGTTTGAGCTTTAATTACAGAATTTAAGTGAAAGTAATTCACAAGATCTAAGGTTGGGATCAAGGCCAGGGACAAAATTATCTCTCAGACAGCGCAGTGCAAATGGCTTAAACTCCAAAATTGTCATTTTACAGAAAATAATATATATATATAAAAAATATATATATATATATATATATATATATATATATATATATATATATATATATATATATATATTAGACCTTTTAATTCAGCTTGCTAACTCCTTAAATGCCATAATCTTGTAATCTTGTAAGCTTTCACTCTGCACATTCCTCTTCAGTGCCATAGCCTTAGAACCATTTCTGTAATTCTGTAATATTTATTTACTGTATACGCTTTCATATATACCACTTTCTGTAAATATGCTATATATTTATCTGCACTTTTGCACGACTATCTATCTATCTATCTATCTATCTATCTATCTATCTATCTATCTATCTATCTATCTATCTATCTATCTATCTATCTATCTATTTTGTTCTTGTGCCAAATTGGGAAAGTTTAAAACAGATTAAGTGAAATGTGACAGTAGCCAGTGTGTCTATAACGTGCAGGTTTGGTTGGATATATATTTTGTAGATAGAGGAAGAGGAAAAGGGATTAATGTGCTGAACCAGAAGTATAAATACACGTGAAATACTTGTTTTCCACACAAAGGCTGAAAAAACAATGCCGCCTTTTTCTAAATGCAGATTTTTTATTCTGGTTCCTGATCTTTATTGTGGCTTTTGAGCTAAAATGTAGCTAAATTCTGTGAACACTGAATATTCAGTAGGTCTAAGCTGCTGAAAAATGTCTCTTACTAATTGGATCACTGTAAAAAAAATCACAAATAATTTTGCTAAGCAGGTGTGATTCGATTTGTGAATGACTGATTATAATCTAATTTGACAACAGTTATGTGTTTGTGTGTGTGCGTGTGTGTGCATGTGTGTGCGTATGTGTGTGCGTGCGTGCGTATGTGTGTGCGTGCGTGTGTGTGTGTGTGTGCGTGTGTGTGCGTGTGTCTGTGTGTGTGTAATAAAAATGTTAAAAACCGACACAAACTCATTGCAAATGAAGAGCTCAGTATTGGATAAAGCTTTTAAGTGAAGTGCAGTGTTGTGTAGTGTTGTGTAGTGCAATGCATTATAGTGTTGTGTAGTGTAGTTTACATTGTGTAATTGTCATGTATTGTTGTGTAGTGTTGTGTAGCGTGATCTACGTTGTGTAATGGAGTGTACATTGAGTAATTGTAATGTAGTGCAGTGTTGTGTAGTGTAGTGCAGTGTAATGTAGTGTTGTGTAGTGTTGTGTAGTGTAGGGTACGTTGTGTGATTGTCATGTAGTGTAGTTTTGAGTTGTGTAGTGTTGTGTGGAGTGATCTATGTTGTGTAGTGAAGTGTACATTGTGTAATTGTAGTGTATTGTTGTGTAGTGTAGTGTTGTGTAGTGCGATCTATTTTGTTTAGTGAAGTGAACATTGTGTAATTATAGTGTTGTGTAGTGTAGTGTAGTGTTGTGTAGTGTGATCTACATTTTGTAGTGAAGTGTACATTGTGTAATTGTAGTGTAGTGTTGTGCAGTGTAGCATTGTGTAGTGTAGTGCTATGAAATGTATTGCTGTGTATTGTTGTGTAGTAGCGTTGTGCAATGTAGTACAGTGTAGTGTTGTGTAGTGTAGTGCAATGCAGTGTAGTGTTGTGTCGTGTACAGTACATTGTGTAATTGTCATGCAATGTTGTGCAGTATAGTGTTCTGTAGTGTAGTGTAATCTACGTAGTGTAGTGAAGTGTACATTGTGTAATTGTAGTGTAGAGTTGTGCAGTGTAGTACAGTGTAGTGTTGTGTAGTGTAGTGCAATGCAGTGTAGTGTTGTGTCATGTACAGTACATTGTGTAATTGTCATGTAATGTTGTGCAGTATAGTGTTGTGTAGTGTAGTGTAATCTACGTAGTGTTGTGTCGTGTACAGTACATTGTGTAATTGTCATGTAATGTTGTGCAGTGTAATGTTGAGTTGTGCAGGGCATTGTTGTGTAGTGTTGTGTAGTGGGATGTACGTTGTGTAATGTAGTGTACATTGTGTTATTGTAGTGTAGTGTTGCACAGTGTAGTGTTGTGAAGTGTAGTGCAGCGTAGTGTAATGTAGTGTCGTTTAGTGCAACGCAATGTAGTGTGATGTTGTGTTGTGTAGTGAAGTGTAGTGTAGTTTGTGTAAGTGTAGCGTAAACGATGACAACAATGAAGATGTCAGCAACATTCACTTTGCAAAATCGACAAAATCTTGTAACAAAATCCATTCAGAAAATTAGCCAAAAGCTACAGAGGCTCAACAAGCAGAAGATGTAGAACATCAGCGTCGATTTAAACCGTGGAAGCTAAAGAGCTACAGTATACAGTATGAAGGTTCTAGATGGAGGAGGAGAAGTGCACATGAACAGAACACGTGTACAGTATGGCATCCTGTTTCATGGTGGTGTCAGTGCTCTGGGTTTGATCATCCACTCACGAGTCGTGATGCACTGTGTGGAAATTAAAGGCTGGGATGATGCTCTAATGGAGGAGGGGGAAGGGGAAGAGAAGCGAGCGAGGAGGTCACTCACCAAACACATCTTCTTCTGTCTCAGCCAGTGGGGTAGACGACATGATGACCTTATCTACAGACCAAAATATATATAGAAAGAAATCAGACGGCATTTTACGTTTACATTTACCAGATTCATTTCATTTTTTTAAAATCATAGTTACATTTGAATTTTATCGTCATGTTAGTCTAATTTTTATTTTATATGTATTATATTTTTATGACAGTCAAAAAAAAGATTTTTTCACTTCATGTTGTACAGTTGTGTATTGAAGTTCTTTATTTACTTTGACATCAAATTCTTCGCCATTTTTAATTGACATATTTACTGATTTTCAATGAATATATTATATTATAATATTATTATTATATGGCAAATCACAGTCGTATGATATATTATCCCTGAATACTTTTGCATTTTGGTGCATTTATGTTGAAATATTTTTAGAAATGTATACTTAGAAAATAAGACTATAAAAAAATTTTAAATAAATAAATAAATAAATAAACAAATAAATAAATAAATAAATAAATCGTCAAATAAATTTACAATTTTTAGATCAGTTTCAAATCGATTATAGTCAACATTACATTGATTAGCATCATATATAATATATAATTTTCTTTTTTTTTAATTTAATTTAATTTTTTTTAAATGGAGACCATGCCACGCTTGGGTTGGCTGTTTGGCGTGACCCTTCAGAGGCCAGTAAACATACAATTTTCATAAGATTATATATTTAAATGAAATGATAAGTTGATCGTAAAGATTTTTTTTTCTTGCTGAATCATCGTAAAATCTTCAGAGGAATCTTATTCATACCAATAAGATGACCAATTTTTTACTGAGTCGACTGATTCCTTATTTATTATTAATCCATACACTAATGATATGTTTATGAGAACTTACGAGAGCATTAAAGTTTATGAGAGCTTTTTAGAACCTATTTACACTTTATTAACAGAACCAATATCATGTCCTTCTGTCCACCTTATCTGTTCTTTCAAACACACCAAACACACACACACACACACACACACACACACACACACACACAGTGCTGACCAGTTGGTCAGATCAAGAGAGGTTGGCATACACAAACACACACACACACAGACATACATGCACACACATTTTGGCTGGGTGAAGAGGACAGGAGAGTGAGTCTTTGTGCCATCTGGTGTCTTCCACATATATTAGAATAATCATGAGTGTAAACATTAAATGCTGCAAAGGAAAATATATCGCAGACTGAATAAGCAGCAAATCCTAAATTCTTAACAAGTCTCGTGGTCCCTTTAACCATACTGTCCCCTAAACCCTGTTTATAACTCAATCCAGAGGGCAGCTTGTCCTTTCCTTATACTAAATCCATCAGCTGATCAACAAGTATGAACCATCAAAAAGCCCTCATTCACTGCAGTTTTTTTATCCAATAGAAGTAGTATCTTAATTGGAATCCCAATGTACCTCAGATTATCTCAGAGGATCTTCATTTGAAGCTCTTCATACTCCCATTGTATATTCATTTTAAGGTCAGTGTGTCTCAGATCATCTTCTGGTCTCTAAGTATCTTAACTAAAAGCCCACGGTATCTCAAGGTTATTTATCTCAAGGTCACATAGTATCTTTATTTATTTAATTAAAGGTTACCGTATCTCAGGTGATATCATGCACTCATAGTATCTATATATTAAAGCTAATTATATCGCAGATGATGTATCTCAGATTATCTCATGGAGTTAAGTCACTTTATTTACTGATCAAAGTGGTTAACAATTGGGTAGTTAATATCTTTCAGAATTCCAACGATATGGTCATAACAGGTTCCAAATATACTGCAACTTTTTTTTTGTTTGTTTTTTTACAGATGATTATGTATGTACATTAGGTGCAAGGCAATGCAAATAGTTTGAAGCATAAAGCTTAGATAACGTTCAGCTAACCTAAAAATGCTAAGAGGGTTCTCAGCAACGACAGCTGCCCCTCCACCCATAGCCAAGAGCACGCTCGAAAAAACAAGAACTCTGTGGGGGATAAAAATTCATGAAATTCAGAACACACACACACACATTTCAACACATTTTTAAAATGATATTACATCCATTGTTTCTCTGTCAAGGGACTCGACTCAATTTGTATTACAATAAGACCCCATAATGCATCAGTGCACCTCTGATACGAAGCTAATGGCCATAAACCCACACACACACACACACACACACACACACACATACACACACACACACATACACGCACATCTATACAGCATCCCTGCTAAGTAGCTGACAGGCAGGGAAAATGCTATAGCAAACAAATCAATATGGAGATGGCTGGAGATAAAATTGACTTCTGCATTGGTCAGCAAATCGGTTCCTGCTCTCACTGAGCAAAAAAAGAAAACAACACTAACAAAAAAGATGTACAGCATATGACATGCATTTGATAAGGCATTTCTAAACATGATCATTTTCTATGTATAACAGAAGTTCTCAGACAGAAGGTTTTGATAGTAAGAGATTAGTAACAGCTCATCTATTACTATAGTAGCAGCTCGTTCATGTAGGACTTTTAAGGTCAACGAGACTCTGGTGAGGTAACGACTGTTTATAGCTGCTGTAGCGTAAGTGAGTACAGGAACAAGGATATTCCAAACGTTACATGTAACTAAGAAACGGATGTGTCATTCTTTTATAAATTAAAAACCAGTAACTGTTGTTAAATTTCTTTGGTGGTAAAGGAAGAATTATGCTGTCATAGGAATATAGTCACTTTCAGGGTGGGAATAGAGTCTCTACTTCATCAAACCACCCACTTTGTTGTAGATTATTTTTCTTAAAGAGCAAATTTTTGGGTTGTTGTATCTTATTCCATCGTTTTTTAACTCTATAACCCACACTGAGATAACAATAATCATAAACGACATCACAGCACAGACACAAATGAATATTAGCAATATTTAACAACATTTATATGACAGTTGAATCATATAAAAACTCAAAAACGACAAAATGCCAAAGACAGAATGAAGCTAAAACGACATTTAACGTCTGAAACGAAAAGCGTAATTTTTGATGACTCTGAAACAATTATACTGTACAATCCAAAACAACAAATAATAATAATTAGTAAAAGTAAAAAAAAAACCACAATTTTGGTGCACAACTTAGTAAATCATGAGTTTGTGCTGCTTTCTTAGATTGTGCTTAGATTTTCTAAATACCTTCAGAGAGACATAGTTAACAGCAGCTGTGTAATTCCCTTTAACTGTACAGAAGGCACCATAAATTCATAAATTTTTCATTGAAGAAAATGGAAGAAAGCGAGAGAGTGAGAGAGGGAGAGAGAGGGTGGGGGGGTGGAGGAAGTGAGGGAACCCACCTCTGGTTAGAAGCGCTGTCCCAGAGAGTTGCTCATATGCCTGATATGCCGTTTAGATCTCAAGCTGATTCTTAAATTTCTCTCTCTTTCTCTTTCATACAGTAGACACACACCTATACACATACACACACTTACACACACATACAGAAAAGCACACTCTCCGAGACCTGAGGAGCATCTGGGTCCAGGACAACTGCTCTGTTCACACCCAAAGGCTGTGATGAGATGATGTGGGGGAAAGAGAGAGAGCGAGAGAGAGAGAGCGAGAGAGAGAGAGAGAGAGAGAGAGAGAGAGAGAGAGAGAGAGAGAGAGAGAGAGAGAGAGAGAGAGAGTGGAGGAGGGGTAACGTAATATATGTCCATGAATCAGTCCATCCTCTATTTCCACTTAAAGACTGGTTCACTGATGGGAATTTCAGCTCTTTTTTTTTGCACTTGGCTCGGCTTATTGATGAGAGTTGATTCTTTTGACTCCCAAACGGCTCCTTGCGAGTTTTATTTTTTAAATAATCTATTTACGAACCCAGCAAGTGGTACATAATTCTGAAAACTGCATGTTTATGAAATTTTACTGAGGGAATCACAGGATCTTTAGTAAAAGCACTGACTCAAAGACCAAAAGAATTTGACTCATTCATAAACATAATGTATACTCCGCTTCTTAATGGAAGGAAATGGGTTTCAAATGCACTTATTTTAATTTAATCATATAATAAATTTTAGAATAAAAACAATTTACAATCACTATAACAGGACCACCAGTCTGTTTGTTCTTGCAACTATTAGATCAGCCAGTCTTGCATAAAATCATGCAGATTCAGGTCAGTTAGCATGAATGTGATCTCAGTGACTTGAGTCATGGCACAGAATGCCTTCAGGTCCTCCTTTGGAAGTTGGGACACTTATCAGTAACTTATCGGTCTGGTTAGAGGAATTTAGAAACCGATCTCCTGGGATTTTCAGAATAGTGAAAAAAAATTTTACTGTAACTCGAAGTTACACTCTTTACAGCCGCGGTGAGCAAAAAAGCATCTCAGGATTTTGAATTTAGTGTATGGTGAGAGGTGTGGGATGTGGAAAGCCTAGTGATTAAGGTGTTGGCCTACCGATAGGAAGGTTGTGAGTTTGAATCTGAGGTCCACCAAGCTGCTGCTGCTGGGCCCCTGAGCAAGGCCCTTAACCCTCAATTGTGTAAAAAAATTAAATAAAAATATAAGTCACCCTGGATAAGGACATCTGCCAAATGCCATAAATGATTAACCCTGTAAAACCCAAATATTGAAAAAAATAAGAAATTCTCTTTTTGACCTCTCATATATTGTTTTAGGAGACCTCTGATGTAGAAATTAAAGATTTTTCAAATTTTTTACATTTTAGTAAGTTTTTAGGGAAAAGAATTTCTGCATTTGTACTCACTTTGTCTGAACAAATATACAGAGCATTTAAGCATTCATTTGCAGGGTTGATTGCTTACTTTGCCCCATAATAGTATATATCATGAGTAATAATCACACAACAATCCTATTTTTATGAATACGCATTTATTAATATAAATATTGAAAACAAAATGTATATTTGAAAAACTTTTTCTGCTGTCACTTTCAGTGTGGTTTGAAGTCTGCGATTAATTGCAGTGATAGTCCACAAAACAGTTCTTTTCTTCTAAAAGGCACAGGCGAACATTGCACTTGCTACACAGTGTGTACCCCCCCCCCCACGGGTGTGGCTTGCATATACTGCTTGATGTTACTGAATCTCCCCTTGAAAGGAATCATCATTTCATCCACTGAGTTGTGTTCTTCAGGTACCACCTGCAGGCATCTCTCCCTGAATGAATTCAGCCATGGTCTGAGTTTCCAGAGCTTTTCCATCTCTGACACAGTTAAGTTGTTTGTAAAGTGTAATGAAGTCAACAGAGATTGGAATCTGTTGCGGGACATCACATCAGAAACAGGGTGTATCGCGTGTCTGTCTCCCAATACATACGGACTCCAGACATATGAATTAGACCCATCTTCAGGTGCATGCCAAGCATCTTCTCAATTCCCTTGTTATTGGTGTTTACAGATGTTCCATTTTTTGAAAGCTGTACTCATTTGTGTTTCTTGTCAGAGCCTCAATCATGTCTTCTGTCACAATTCAGTTTTGGGACTGATAAACTCCTTTTTCAGCCAGCGATATCTGTCACGGGGCAAGGTGTGTTTCTTTGGTTGGGGCTTGATGTACAGATCCTCATTGGCTGGGCAGTCAATGGGTTGGTGATTTTCTTTGTCCATTTCACCTGCATCTTCATTCTCTGACTCACTTGCATCAGTGTCATATGAGTCCATTTCAAAATCGCTCTCTCCATTTTGGACTGCAGCAAGCACATCCTGCACAGTGGATAGCCGACCTTTCTGCACTGGTGGCATTCTGAAATGGAAAAAGTAAAAATAAAGAAATAAAGAAATAAATAAAGTAGTGAATAATACGGGTCTTATATTGTAGTCAATAAACTGAAAGAATAGACTAACTAAGTATTGTCCATCAAAGTATTATCAGTTCAATGCAAATGCTAATCAAAATTCCACCACTTCATTCAAACAATACTCTCTGGATGGCCTATTATGCTATCTACTTATCATACTAAAAGGAAAACATGCATCCCCCATATCACAGGTTCATATTCAAGACCATTTACAGCTGTCCCTGAACAATGCAACAGGCATCACCGCAAAACATCCAGAACATTCAGAGCCTGCTTTTCTATCTCCTAATGCTATAAACTGCTACTTGGGCAGCACTCATTAAAAATCTTAGGACCGTTTAGACGTTAAATAACAAAAAACTACAAAGATACACTGAGGTTCAGATACTGCTCTATATGATGGAGTTTCAAATACCACATAAAATGTATTCTTGTGTGTAATTATGGTCTAATCTAAACTAAGTACAAGTTTAACAGAAAAGCACATTTAGAAATTAGTTATAATGAATCATCTAACAGTTTAAATTTCAGTTTGTGGCCATGTGAGAGATGCAGTGTCCTTATGTAATGTGTAAGGTGCACAGGTTATTTTGACTACCACTCTGGCCTAGTGTTGTTCAATTACAACAATCTCTAAATCAAATTTGATTAATGTTTTCCAAAATAACTAAATATGTATGTGTTCCAGACATTGTAATAAACACAGAAAAAAATATGTGAGGAATTTTCTTTTTTTTGCATCTTGACAAATCCAGTGATGCAAAAAAATAGAGATGAGCTCAACGCCAAGTTTGCAGGTAGAGTGAGTTCATGGCCAGATTACCGGACCTATAAACACTTCTTCTATCCAATAGCATTATGAGGACAAACAATAGAACCCATTAACTATGTAAATATGGTCTTGAGAAAAAAAACATTCGCAGGCCTTTTTAAAAAATTGTTAAAAGTGATGTTATTCTGCAACGGGGGGCTTTACAGGGTTAAAAGACATAATCTAAACTCAATGAAAATTAAATGCTGATACAAAACACACATTGATCTAAATAAAAACGTTTACTCATGCAAAACTTTGACCATATATAAGATTATATATAATATAATATTTTAATATAGTATAATATTGTATTATATTCATATATTACATATTATAATATACGGTTAAACATATACACTTAACCAAAGGCTATAAACAAACAGATTTTGTCACTGACTTAATACACTTTTGCCAGTGCAATGATTTAATTCATTGTTTTGAATCAAGTTCAACAGTTATTTCATGATTATTCGTAAAATATATATTATTGCACCTTTAAGACAGATTTTTAGTGATCCGTTTGGGAGCACACAGAGTCGACTCTTAATGTGCTGAGCCGATTACGTTGAATCATGGCAAATATTCGGAATTCCCGACTGTTTTTAAAATAATACATTTTAATATTCTTTTACATAAAAATACATAAAAAAAAAAGAAAAGAAAAAAGAAACCATTTTAAATTAAAAACTATTCATGTCGCGTGGGCCCGCCTCCTCTCCACTGTGATTGGTTAATCCGTCGTGGCGGGAGGAAGCGCTGCTCTGGTTTGAAATTTGAAAATAACTGTCGCTCGCGCTGGTGCAGTTTAGCTGGAGTTCCGTTGGCGGTAGAGGCAGAAATCTAGGGCAAAACTCGCTTAGATAGGTTCTGTACAAGTTTTATTCGGTGTAATTTAGTATCAGGAAGCTTGCAGGTTCAGATGTGGTGATTTAACCATAACCTAAATTAGTTAGTTAATTGAGGAATAATTCGCGTTGAAAGGCAAACATTTCAACCTGAGGTGGTTATAATGGCTACAATGGAAGGACCACTGAAGGTAAAAAGATAAAAAAAATGTAAAAAAAAAAACAAAAAAAAAACACGTTAATTACAGTTTATATGTAATTGTCATTTTTGAGTGTCATGTTGGTTTTTAGAGCTGTTTGTGCGCGCGCGTGCGTGTGTGTGTGTGGGGGGGTGGCGCGTGCTGAATAGCATAAGTTAAGCATAAAACACAAAATCCTGTCTCATGGAATGGCACAGAATTGAGTGAAGTCGACTTTGCATCATGACTAAAGTTTGAGCTCAAATAAAAATGTTGATGAACTTCCTTTGTCAGTCCGTGTGGAAAACTCAGTAATCAGAGCCGCCATTAATATAAACCATCTGTTCTGTTCTTTTTACAAAGCATTAAACTTTATACACACAATAATTTCACTGATTATCTTAAAGCTATCACTTTGGATCACTAAAAAAAAAACTAATGGAAAATGAAGTGTTCACTGTATTTTAGATTTTAATTTAAATACTATTCTAAGTGCTGAACATTTGGCAAAAGTCATCATCACAAATTCTTTGCCTGAGATGGAAGGAATAAAAGTGATGGTCCCTGTGGAGCTGTTTTTCTTGTACCACAGCAATCGACTTGTATATCTTCTTTCAATCGTTTCCTCAGACTTTGTTTGAGAACAAGGCCCTGAGCAAGCCAAAGAAGGATGATAAACGGCTCTCTGTGGAGCGCATTTACCAGAAGAAGACACAGCTGGAACATATCCTGCTCCGGCCAGACACCTACATCGGCTCTGTGGAACCCGTCACACAGGTCTGTATCCTTACATAGTCACAAGTGTCCCACCACGCATACATGACCAGGGCTGTGGAAATATTTTGTACAACTTTGTAACTAAACACACATCTTCTATTCTCTTGTCATTTCTCAGCAAATGTGGGTGTTTGATGAAGTGATAGGGATGAACTGCAGGGACATCACGTTTGTCCCTGGACTCTACAAGATCTTTGATGAGATCCTGGGTACGTCTGTGCGAACCTCGATTGACCGCTTACTTCGGTTTCCTCGGCAGCCGAGTTCTTTACTAAAAAATTGTCAAAGTACAGTGTACTTCGTGCGGTCCTGTATCACGTAACACTAGTCTCTCTATAATGAATTCAGTGTGTTCTGTTTTTGAGTTTCTGCTCCATCATTACATGTTAGTTTACTTTTTTTACTTTTGTAATGATTAGCTTGGAGGCTGTTGTAACGATCTTTGATTTGCTTGTTTCATTTAAAACAAAATGAAAACTACAAGGCATGTTATACTCTAGAAAGTTAGGATATTGTGATGGTAAGTCTTGGTGGGGGAAAATAATTATGCATCACTTTATTGTAATAATATGTAAAGTTTTCACACCGTTTTATTTAATTTACAGTCAATGCTGCAGATAACAAGCAGAGAGACAGCAGCATGAACTGCATCAAGATCACCATTGACCCGTGAGTGCTGTAATCCTCTGTAAACATTTAGAAGTTAATAAGTTGGGGGTTGGGAGGCAAAATTGTTGTACCATTTATGATCGGTTTTTGTTCCCCACCAGAGAGAACACCAGCATCAGCATCTGGAACAATGGAAAGGGCATTCCTGTGGTGGAGCACAAGGTGGAGAAAGTGTATGTGCCGGCACTCATCTTCGGCCAGCTGCTCACCTCTAGCAACTACGATGACGACCAGAAGAAGGTCACGGGTACGACACCGATCTTTGAGTCATGCCCTGGAGCTGTGAGATGTGCTTAATTCTTATAGATGGCACTTTGATTTATTTTTCCCCTTCTCTTCCTTCACTAGGTGGTCGTAATGGATATGGTGCCAAGCTGTGCAACATCTTCAGCACAAAGTTCACCGTGGAGACGGCATGCAAGGAGTCCAAGCAGTGTTTTAAACAGGTCTGAAAGCTCGTCTGTTCCTATAAAAAATGCTGTTATAGGAAAATATTTTCTCAAACATTACTTTACAATTACAGCATGAATTTTTTTTTTTTTATTCCTTACTTAGTAAAATTCCAGCATGATTTAAACATAATGGTGAAGAATATTATCATTATGGTCTGGATATAACGAATGTGTGTGGTACAAAAGTTTTCCTTAATGATGCTATTTGAAATGGTAGAGATCTCAACACATTTGAATGAATTTAAACTGTATGAAGACTTGGTATAAGAATAAATTATTTGACATGTTCTACACTACAGACGTGGTACAACAACATGGGTCGTGCAGGCGAGGCCAAAATCAAGCCGTTCAGTGGCGAAGACTTCACATGCATCTCCTTCCAGCCTGATTTGACCAAATTCAAGATGCAGTCTCTGGACCGTGACACGGTGGCGCTGCTGACAAGGCGTGCGTATGACATCGCTGGCGCCACCAAAGGTGTCAAGGTGATTCTCAATGGAACCAAACTGCCTGTAAGTGCTCCTGCTCTGATGTTGTGCAGTCTGAAATGCCTCAAAGAGATTCGGGAAACTTAACATTAATGTTCTGTTCTAATTGTGTTTTACAGGTGAGTGGGTTTCGCAGCTATGTAGACCTGTATGTGAAGGACAGAACAGACGAGATGGGTTCTCCTCTTACTGTAGTCCATGAGATAGTCAACCCACGTTGGGAGGTCTGTCTCACAATGAGCGAGAAAGGCTTCCAGCAAGTCAGCTTTGTCAACAGCATCGCCACCACCAAGGTGCACATCCAATGTACAACTTCATTAATTCATTACCGCCTTTCATGGAAGTTAGCTCCAAGCTGCTTTAAGTCCTGTGGCTCTTTAGCAGAAGGTGTTGGTTCAGCAAGACAACTAGCCTGGCTTGCTCTCTAGATTAGAATTGTTTAAAGTCTGTGCTTGTGTGCTTTAGGGTGGCAGACACTCAGACTATGTTGCTGACCAGATTGTGTCCAAGTTGATTGAAGTGGTGAAGAAGAAGAACAAAGCTGGTGTAGTAGTCAAGCCCTTCCAGGTAACCCAGGACGCATGCTGCCAAATTTACTCATGCTGAATCCCTTGTTCCTGAAACACTGAGCGATTTGTGTGTCTTTTTCAGGTGAAGAACCATATGTGGCTATTTGTGAACTGTCTGATTGAGAACCCCAGCTTTGATTCTCAGACCAAAGAGAACATGACGCTGCAGCAGAAGAGCTTTGGCTCCACCTGTACACTTAGTGAGAAGTTCATCAAACAGGTCTTTGTCTCTTAACACACGTGCACACACACCTAAAACAAAAAGATTTGACATTACTAGACCCGAGTTTCAATTAAAGACATGTTTTAGTAAGCACTGCTTTGTTTGTTTTCCCTGTTCACAGGCGAACGGCTGTGGCATCGTGGACAGCGTGATGAACTGGGTGAAGTTTAAGGCTCAGACTCAGCTCAACAAGAAGTGCTCAGCTGTTAAACACTCCAAGATCAAGGGCGTACCAAAACTGGACGATGCCAACGATGCTGGTACAGATGTCATCTTAGAACTACATTAGTATTAATGTATTAAACACTTCATTGCAAAATAGCTTACATTAGCTTGTATAAGGTTTTAGCCTAGTCTGCTTTAAAGCACAGGACTGTCTCTGTGGTTTGTGTGTGTGTGTAAACGTTTGGCTTGAATTTTAAGCTTTTGTGCTGCATGTATGTTTAGGTGGTAAGAACTCTGCTGGCTGTACTCTGATCCTTACCGAGGGAGACTCGGCCAAGACCCTGGCCGTGTCTGGACTTGGCGTGGTGGGCCGAGATCGCTACGGCGTTTTCCCCTTGCGTGGAAAAATGCTCAATGTGCGGGAAGCCTCACACAAACAGGTGGGAATAATCAGATACTCTATTGTGCCGGCTGAAACCTCTACACACAAAATAAACTGTCGTTACATATGAAAATGATTGTACTTACACATTCGGTAAAAAAAAAAATCATTGTGTGTTCAAGATCATGGACAACGCTGAGATCAATAACATCATTAAGATCCTGGGTCTGCAGTACAGGAAGAACTACAGTGACCCTGAGTCTCTCAAGTCTCTGCGCTATGGCAAGCTCATGATCATGACAGATCAGGTCAGCCATGAGTCTTAATCTGCTTACCAGCTGAGTGTAATGTTCCGATTTTTCTATTAACGTGTGGTTTTTCCACCTGCTTCAGGATCAGGATGGATCCCATATCAAAGGGCTGCTCATCAACTTCATCCACCACAACTGGCCTTCACTGCTGCACCACAACTTCCTTGAGGAGTTCATCACACCCATTATTAAGGTGCGTGTTCTAATATTCACAAGCTTAAGAAACTCTGTGTTCACTGTGTACAGTTATACATTACTAAATGTGTAAAAGGATGTACAGTATGAACAGATAGTAAAATAAGGGTCATTGCATAAGCACAGAACAGTCTTGTTACAGCTACTGTTCTCCAATCTGCATGGTTTTGTATGCTAGTCAAAAATTGTGTGAGCATCAATATGTGAAACTTTCAAACTTCAAGCTTTCCAAACCGTTAGCCGTCTCATCGTCATACCCATATGGGCCTTTATTTACTCTCTCTGCAGGCATCGAATAAGAAGCAGTCACACTCCTTTTATAGCATCCCAGAGTTCACAGAGTGGAAAGAGAAGCAGGGCAGTCTGAAATCATGGAGGATCAAGTACTACAAAGGTTTGTCCCTAAAAACCTGTGGTAGTCCGACGCTAAACGTAAGCAGCTAGACTTTTCCCCAAATAAGTTCTGCATAGCACATGTTGAGGTAATAAGGTCACGATTAAGTCACGGTGATGGGTCTGAATTTACTGTTAATTCCTCCTATAAAAACCAGCACAGGTTATCATATGGGATGTTTGTCAAAATGTTGTTTTGTTTTAAGCCTTTATATTGTTTTGTTCTGACCTGGTGAGTAATTGTTGTTTCACCTCCAGGT
Organism: Tachysurus fulvidraco; assembly: GCF_022655615.1. Classification (NCBI taxonomy): domain Eukaryota; kingdom Metazoa; phylum Chordata; class Actinopteri; order Siluriformes; family Bagridae; genus Tachysurus; species Tachysurus fulvidraco. Next base: position 20,653,023 of record NC_062525.1, read on the forward strand.
TTGGGTACCAGCACAGCCCAGGAGGCTAAAGAGTATTTCTCGGACATGGCGAGACATCGCATCCCGTTTAAATACTCTGGAGCGGCCGATGATGAGGCGATCACCCTTGTAATCACGGCCCCTATTTATTTATTTATTTATTTATTTATTTATTTATTTTTACAGAAATGTTTTGCAGAAATGACTGCAGTTTATAAAATATTTACTTCAGTGCAATTTATTCTCTGCTCCTAGGCCTTTAGTAAGAAGAAAGTGGAAGAGAGAAAGGAGTGGCTCACCAGCTTTATGATCAACAGGCGGCAGCGCCGGGAGCATAACCTGCCCGAGGTTAGAATGGCAATAATTAGATAGAAATATCTGATTTAATTGTGTAAAATGCTAATTCTGGTGTGTGTATTTTGTGAGAGCAGGAGTATCTGTACGGAAAGACGACCACATCGCTCTCCTACCATGACTTTGTCAACAAGGAGCTGGTGCTTTTCTCCAACTCGGACAATGAGCGATCTATCCCATGTCTGGTGGACGGTGAGATGTCTATATTTTACAAAAGTACACACGGATGCAAAAGGATGTAGTTTCACTGTGAGAACATGTTGCTAGTCCTGTCAGTCTAGGCAGGCAGGTGGAGTTTTTGTTGCAGAGGTTACTCATAGTTTCTTTGGACAAGCTTATACACTGTTCGCATGAACCTGTTATTTACATGCACTACTCTTTGTGTACATTTTAGTGGTCTTATGTTATTTATTTCCCTCCTTCTTTTCCTTTCAAAATAATCAGTCGACTAATTAATTTGTCTGTGTGTCAGGTCTGAAGCCGGGACAGAGGAAGGTACTGTTCTGCTGCCTGAAACGAAACGATAAGCGTGAGGTGAAGGTGGCCCAGCTCGCTGGTTCTGTAGCAGAGATGTCTGCCTATCACCATGGAGAGGTAAACATTTTATTTATTTCTGTGTTCAGAACTGTAACTGTTCTGTAACTTTCCTAACTACAGAGTTCTATAAAATTTGTGTTTAGGTTTCACTTATGATGACCATCGTGGGCCTGGCACAGAACTTTGTGGGCAGCAACAATCTGAACCTGCTGCAACCTCTGGGGCAGTTTGGTACACGCCTTCACGGTGGCAAAGACTCTGCCAGCCCCAGATACATCTTCACCATGCTTAGGTACAAGAGCGTGTGCACGCACACTCAGTTCATGGTTGTATTAAAGCTGCATCTATTCTATCTATCTGTGGTTGTATAGAAAAGTTATTGAACCAAGTTATGCATTTTAAAATAGTTCACTAAAATCGAATTAAGGACTGAGCATGACCCAAACAGCTGAATAGAGGTTTTTTTATTTTAAAGTTTTGTGATAAATGTTCTACTTCTCTCTGTTTCTAGTACTTTGGCTCGGCTACTCTTCCCTGCTGTGGATGACAACCTTCTGAAGTACAACTATGATGACAACATGCGTGTTGAGCCAGAGTTTTATGTTCCCATCATCCCACTCGTACTGGTCAATGGCTCTGATGGCATTGGCACAGGCTGGGCCAGTCGAATTCCTAACTACGACGTGCGTGAAATTGTCAACAACGTCCACCGCATGCTTGGCGGCCAGGAGCCTCTGCCCATGGTCAGTTACACCAAACAATGAGTGTTATCTGTAAGACAGGAAAAACAGTTCCACCAAATTTACTCTGTAGGAGCTTAACAGCCAGTGATTAGTAACTTCGCTTAGATTGGTCTCTGAATTACATACAATGATGAAGGGAAGTGTGTGGTTTTTTTTTTCTTAAACATGTTATTCTGTTATACAGTTGCCTAGTTATAAGGGCTTTAAAGGTACCATTGAGGAGCTGGCAACCAACCAGTACATGAACAGCGGTGAGGTGGCCATTATTGACTCCACCACCATAGAGATCTCGGAGTTGCCCGTGAAAACCTGGACTCAGGTCAGTAGTCATGAGCTATTTTATTGTCCACTGTCCATTTGTTTTACTTGATTATCTAATTTCTCTACCTTTCACCAATACTTTGTAACCCTCCTCATATAAAGTTTCCATAAATCATGTTACAGCACCACAGATTTCATGCATCTATGCTGAGGATCGTTTGACTAGCTCATTTTACATAGATGTGCAAAGGAAACCTGTACAAGGATGTCGTATTTTCATCGTGTCAATGTTTTCAGTAGTTAATGGTTAACTTTACTTACAATGTACGCACAGAAAAGAGGAAAAATGTAATGGTTGCATGTGCGCTGTGTTCCCGTTAGACGTACAAGGAGAATGTGCTGGAGGTGATGCTGAACGGCTCTGAGAAGGTGCCTGCTCTGATCACAGATTATAAAGAGTACCACACGGACACCACCGTACGCTTCGTGGTCAAAATGACTGAGGAGAGGCTGCGGGAGACTGAGGCAGCAGGGTTGCACAAAGTCTTCAAGCTCCAGAACCCACTCACCTGCAACTCCATGGTAAAGTCAATGCACATCAGCCACTGATTGTATGTGTGATTAGTTTACGAGTGTGTGGCAACATTTAACTGTCGTTCTAAACCTCCTGCTTGATGTACAGGTGCTGTTTGACCATGTGGGCAGTTTGAAGAAGTATGAGACTGTGCAGGACGTCATGAAGGACTTCTTTGAACTTCGTCTAAAGTATTATGTGCTGAGAAAGGACTGGCTACTTGGCATGCTGGGAGCCGAAAGCGCCAAGCTCTCCAACCAGGCACGTTTCATTCTGGAGAAGATCGAGGGAACACTCGTCATCGGTGAGAGATTCAAACTGTCCCCTTTTTCATAATACAGGGGGTTTTGTGTGTGTGTGTGTGTGTGGTTTTTAATTAATTTTATTTATTTACCCTTTTTCAGAGAACAAGCCCAAGAAGGAGCTAATCTGCATGCTGCAGGAGATGGGCTATGACTCAGATCCTGTTAAGGCCTGGAAAAAATCTCAGGAGAAGGTACTAACAGGATATGAAATGAAACAAGCCCGGCTTTTTACTCTGTTCTGCATGTGTGAGCTGTAAATGTCTGCATGTTTCTTTCCAGGATGTGGTGGAAGAAGAGGCAACAGATGACACTGAGGAGAAAGAAAAAGAGGAAGAGACCTCAGGACCTGACTATAATTATCTTCTGAGCATGCCCATGTGGTTCCTCACTAAAGAGAAGAAAGACGAGCTGTGCAAGCAAAGAGATGAAAAGGTTTTTATAACATAAACAATAACAATTAAACACATGAGCCATGATCATGGCTAAACTAGATCATGTGGGGTTTTTTTTTAATTATTTATTTTAATTATATTTTGGTAATAGATGAATGAGCTGAATATTTTGAAGAGGAAGTCTCCTTCAGATCTGTGGAAGGAGGATCTCGCTGCATTTACCGAGGAGCTGGATGTAAGCCTGAACTCTCTTAGAGACCTAATGAAAAGCATACAGATGAAAATGCTCTCTTGTAAATCTTGCACTCAATGGCTAGCGATACATAAAAATATTAATGTCTGATTATTTTCCTCCTAAGTGTTATTCCTTTCTTATACCACAGCAGGAACCATTGCAATTTTTGAAACTGATGTAAGAAATTTCTTCTTTCGCTGCAGCGTGTGGAGCAGGCTGAGCGAGCTGCCCAGAGCTCAGTCACCCAGGTCAAGGTCAAAGGAGGCAGATCCAAGGTGGTGAAGATGAAGGATGAGACCATGCCCACCCCACAGGGCCGCCGTGTCATTCCACGCATCACCAGTGCTATGAAGGACCAGGCTCTCAAAAAGGGTGTCACCAAGAAGGGCAAAGTTAAGGTGTGTGTGGTGTCAGTGTTCATACTACGGTGCTTTTTGCTTTCCTGTGTGTTTAACTAAACCCATGCATTTTGGCAGTCTGAGAAAGATGGCAGTGTAGTGATGAAGATGGAATTTGGGGATGAGGACGCTGACGCAGGAGACTCTCCAGAGATGGGACTTGCCGCTCGTCTGACCAAAAAAGTCAAGAAGGAACCCAAAGAGAAAGGTACTTTATAAAACGAAATCTACTACCTTTTATTAATGTCTGTTCATTTGGAACAGTGTAATGCACTGGTCTTATTAACCTGCTGTTTCAGAGCATCTGATGTGTGTGCTTTCCTTTTTAGGTTCTAAGTCAGGAAAGCAGACCACATTGAAGTTTAAACCAGTCAAGAATTATCTGTTGTCATCTGCGGAGGAGAGCGAGGAAGATGATTTAGACATGCCCACAAATGCACGTGACTCCGAGGCTCCCAAACAGCAGCGGGTCAGAAAAGCTAAAGGTAAATGCAGTTTAACCCTCTGTCCAAAGGGATGCCCCCAATTAGTCAGAAGGTGATTTATTGTTAATTGTACTGTAGTAAAAGCTCCTTCACAGGGACTTGCACAGTAGACACATGATTAAAGATGTCCAATTGCTCATACGGTGACGTTTTCTGAAAACTGAAGTTGCCACTTTACTGTGTGAGTAATGTTATGTTTTAATAGCTAGAAATGCACAAAAACTAAGTGCGCTTAAGTGAGCTTTCCTGTGCAAATAACCGCCCTGACTTTACATTCTACAACATTAAACTCTAGTAACCGTGTGTTTTGGTCGGTGTTAAATATGTCTGAATTTGTGTTTCAGCTGATGTTAAGTACTCTTTATCTGAGAGTGAGGATGAAGCTGGAAACTGGGAGAGTTTGGGCAAAAAGAAGGCTCCAGAACTCGATGCCGAGGATTTGTTTGTCCCAGAACCTAGTGCTCTATCTGAGAGTGAGCAGGACTCACCCGCCCCACCTCTGTGAGTTGTGCATTAACATGTAATAATAAAGGGGAAGAAACCTTGATTGTTCCCACAGCTTCAAGATTTAAACCTCCAGTCACGTTAAAGGTCTTCGCTGCTTTACTCACATCTGAAGGTCTGCAGCCATTCCTTTTTACGATACCCCTAAATCTCTCTCTTAGGAAAAAAACGGTGACAAAAACAAAGACGGACAATTTGGACAAAGACGTGAAGAGCATGCTCACCTGTAAGAAGCCTGTCGAATTGAATATTGCATATTAGTGATAATTTAATTGCAGTTTTTATCACTAATATCTACATGTGCATGCATACAGCTGAAATCAGTGCTTCTAAACCTCCACCCAAGCCTAAAGAGAAACCGGTGAAGAAAGCAGCGGCGAAGAAGACGACCACGGCTCCCAAAAAGAAAGCAACGGCGACGGGTAAGTTTTACTGTAGACGCGTCTATCTCGAACATGTTTAAAGTTTTTCCACTCATTTATGTCCCGTCTCCAGAATCAGCACTTTCTTAACAGTGTTTAATAAAACACTTTTGAGTAAACATCACAATATCGCTCATTGTGCAGCCCTGCGAATGGGCTGTTACTATGGAAACAAAAGTATCTGCGTGAGCATGTTAGGATGAACCTGTGATTTGCTTGACCGACTATAATTAAGCAGATCTATGTTTTCTTGTAATATATAGATGTCAAGCAGCCATCAATCCTCGACGCGCTGTCCAAACCTTCCACCGCTAAAAAGAGCACGGCCAAGAAACAGGCCACATCCAGTGAATCTGACACTGTTGCCCCTGCACCAGCAGCCAAAAAAGCAGCAGTGCGTAAAAGGAAAGTGCTCACGAGCAGCGATGATTCAGACAGCGACTCGGATGGAGGAAACCTCATGGCCCGCCTCAAAAGCAAAGCTGCAGGAAAGGTATTGATTGATTTATTTATTTATATATTTATTTGTGTGTGCATCAGATTTTCAAACTTCTATCTTTAGGATAAATTTTGGTTATTTATTAAAGTCAAATGGCTTTTTATTGCTGAACATTACACACACAGTTTCAAGAGGTTGTATAGCAGGGGCAGTATGGATGAGTAATGGAATATCTTTTAAAAACAACCATGTGTTGTGGCTTTTTTATTTTTTTTTTATTATTATTTTATGCTCTTTGAAAGGAGGGGATAAAGGTTAGTAGGAGCCACAGTATTAATCCTCCATTGTGATTTCTACCACTGTTCTAAAGTAGATGAAAACTCACGATCTCTTCAGTGCACACTTGAGAACGACTGAAACAGCTGAACCAAATATGTTTTTGATGTGTTTAGAAAAGTAAGCAAGGCGATGACGACAGCTTTTCCCTGGAATTGGCTTCTGCCTCTGTGGCACCGAGAAGCAAAACGGCACGCAACACAAAACCAGTCAGATACGTGCTGGACTCCGATTCAGAGGATGACTTTTAGCCTGTTTACCTTACCGTCATGGTGCTAGAATGTACATATTTTAAAACTTGCATTCAGTTTTAATTCCTTCATTAGCCTTTAATGTTCACCCTTTAAACCTCTCAAAAGAAATTTTGATGCGGAAGTGTTTCAAGAATATTTGTTTGTCTTGTAAATATTTTCTATCTTTTTCTACTAATTTTTAAAAAAGATAAATAAACTTTGGCTATGACATCTGTTTCTGATGTGTGATCTACATTTGTTTTGTTTTTTTTAAGTTTTTATTTATTTGTACCGAATGTGAATATTAGTCATATTTTACAGGATTCCTAGGTAAGCCTGTAAATTAATTTAAAAATGTTTTTTCTTTTCTAGCTTTCTTGTTTTTGCTATTAACATAACAGTCTAATTTTTATCTAATGTGTGTTGTTTAATTTTATTTATTGACATCTTGTCTTGACTTGGATGTTTAAAAAAAAAACATTCTACATTTATATCACAGAGTATTTGGTTTCATAGGACTTAGTCATGTGGAAAAGCCTGTTAAACAAATAAAAGCAAAGAAAAGTTTTACAGTTCATGTCATTTTAAAAAGGAGAAATCCAATTTTTTGTGAGGTAAATGTAAGGACACCCCAACATTTATTTATACTTAAATTGTACTTAAGAATTTGTAATCAGCCATTCTACTGTCTGGTAATCATTTACAAGTGGAGAACATTTAAAACTGCCAATATGGCTAGGTCAGGGCATCTAAACAAATTTGCCACAAGAGCAGTTGCTTAGCAGATGCTTAATGAAGTCTCCAAAAACCCAACAATATCATGGGACCTACAGTCAGCTCTTGCTATCGTTAACATCAAAATGCATAAATCCCCAATTCGAAAGTGTCTGCACAACTTTATTATGGGATGTGTGCAAAGCGTAAACCTTTGTTGTCTAAGAAAAACACGAGAGCAAGTGAAGTGAGCACCGAGACAAAAGCCAAGACTTCTGGAATAATGTACTTTGGACAGATGAGTCTAAAACTGAATTATTTGAACACCATAACAGGGAATGAAAACCAGATGCAGCATTTTGCAAAAGAACCTCATACCAACTGTGAAATATGGAGGCTGACGTGTTATGGTTTGGAGATGTTTTGCTGCAGCAGGACCTGTCCAGCTTATCCTCATAGAATCCACTACGAGTTCCACATTGTATCAGAAAGTGCTTGAGGAACATGTGAGTACATCTGTCCAAAAATCTAAGCTGAATCAAAACTGGATCTAGAAACATGACAATGACCTAAAACATATCAGAAAATCCACCAAGGACTGGCTGAAAAGTTAAAAATAGAGGATTCTGTAATGGCCACATCAATGTTGATGTATCCAAAAAACGTCTCATTGAGGTTATTTCAGCCAAAGTAGGAGAAACTAACTTTTTAAAAAATATATTTTTGTTGATTTCTTTTGTTCAATAAGTGAAAATAGTCTTTTTTGTTGTTGTTGTCGTTGTTTACATGCAGTTACATCACTTTCATCTACAGGTACAAATTAAAACAAGATCAGAAATTGCCATGTTTAAATTTCTTATTAAAGTTCTAAATATTTATCCATAATTAATCCTATTTTTTTTTTTCACATGAATGTATATATGTAATCCAGCTGGACCAGGAATTATCAAATTTGTCCTTTTGAAAGTTCCACAAAAAGTAATTTTCTCTATAGCAAATTGTTTTTCAAACCTCACACCTGTCCTGTATTTGTGAAGAGTTTGCTTTATACCAACATCTAGATCTAGTTTATTGTTTTGTTTTTTACTTCATGCAAGAATTATTCTATACATATTTTCTCTTATTTTTTTCAACAAGTCATCAAAATGTTGTCCAAGTAACGTAAAATCAATTGAAATGCCTGGAATCGTCTCTGATATCTTGTCTACAGTGCATTCAAAAAGTTTAATGTTGCAGCCTGATACTGCAATCATCCATATATTTTTTTTTCCCTCTCATTAATAAACACTCAGAACTGCATAATGACAAAGTGAAAACAGGATTCTAGAAATGTCTGCAAATGTATGAGAAAGGACAATCTAACCAAATATAACATGCACATACGTATTCATACCCAAATTTAGCTCAGGTGCCTCCCATTTCTCTTGATCGTTGCTGAGAAAAGACTAAGAACACTGAAGATTGTGACGGTCACGTGTCTTGACTTATTGGCTCGCTTTCCTGCTTCTGCTTTCCACAATAACTTTCCACACTAGATGCCAGCAAATTTGACTTTACCCTTTGTCCCTTTCTGTTCTAATCTACATCCTAATTTCACTATTTGTCTACCACTAAAACTCTCATTCTTCAGAAAACCACACTCAGTAACCCACCAGAGTAACTGACACACTAGTTCATAATTTGTTTTCATGTAATTAACATTAGCGCCGACCAAAATTCCCTGCTTTAAGGTTACACCTGGGCCTTGTTTACTTTTGTTTTTACCTATTGTCACTCCAGTAGACTTTCTATCTGATATTCTACACCAAAACCTCCATTACTTCTCTTCTGCACTTGTCGTCACCTCGGGCAGTACTCTGGCTCCCATATTATATACAGTTCATCTGAATTTTACCACAGAACCTTTTGACTGTTCCCAGACCATCGACAAATCCAAGTCTAAACTTGTCCCTTTAGGAGCGTTTAGATATTACCCACCTTATTCAAGAGCATCCTCAGCAGAGCATTGGCAGCTTTGTGGACCCCGGATTCAAACTAATGTCCACCCGATCAATAGTCCAACACATTAAACTCTAGGCAATGATATCCATGTGTAGGTTTGATCAGACCCGCTAAAAAGGCACACAATATTTTATAATACTACCAAAATAACAGCATACTTTTGCACAGCTCCTTATTTTGTGTTCCTTGTGCAAATATTAATTAATTATTTGCATTATTTTTATAAACTGTTCTCTGTGGAACCCAAACACAGTGTGCCGTGTTTCGAACTCTCGCGAGTGGGAAGGAGATGATGTAGAAAAATGCTGCATTTTTGTGACACTCATTTGCAATAAACACACATCACGTACAGTATGCAATCAGGGAGAAGAGTTTTAGGAAGCTAAGAACCTTTAATGAACTATTCAAGAACCATTGAAGAGGAAATTAATGAACAATAATCAGAAGGTTTCTAAGCAGAATGAATATTCCTGGTTATAAAAACTGCCAATTAACACTAAGGTAAAGGAATAAGAAATATATCATTTAAACGACATAATTTAGACAGTGTGTAGAAATAGAATATCTATGGCACCTAGGGCAAATGTAGTGGAAATGCAATTAAAAATAAATATACAAAATATGAAATAAAAAAAATATAAGCAGATATAAGAGGTATACAGTGAAACACTGTGATGCATGTTAATATGTATATAGAATGTTATATATGTTGTAATGTGCCAAAATTTGTATTTAGTACTAATTGTGCAAAAAGTCCAGTTGAGGTAGAAAGTGGTGTAAAAAAAAACCCCAGAAAAGGTCCAGGCTCTAGGTGTTCTCCTAGTTGAGAGCCCGAATGTCCTGCAGGAAGAAGCTCCTCCTCATTCTCTCAGTCTTTGCCTTCAAGGAGCAGAAGCACTTCTCTGAACGTAACAGAGAAAAGAAACCATTGTTTGGATGACTGAGGACTTTCACTCTTTTCCTGGCCTTGGTCCAGTACCTCTTGCTGTAGATTGACTCTAGGTCAGGTAGCACAGTGCAGATGGTACACACAACCCTCTGGAGTGCTCCCCTGTATTGTTTGGTTCTGTTCTCAAACCAGGCAGTGATGCTTCCCGTTAGAATGCTCTTAGTAGTACAGGTTTAGAAAGTTCCAAGAAGCAGTTTAAAGTTCTGAGAAGGCAGTTTAAAGTCCTTTAATCATCTGAGATGTCAGAGATGCTGCCAGGCCTTTACAAGCCATCACATTGTTGGCGTAACAGGACCAGGACAGGTCCTGCATGATGTGAACACCTAGATTCCACTAGATTCCACTAGACTCCTGTTGATCATGAGGGGTTGGTAGTTCCTCTTCTGCTTCATGCTGAAGACCACTATCAATTTTTCTTTGTCTTGCTGAGGTTAAGGAGTAGATTATTTTTTATCTCCTCTAGGTAAGCCCTCTCATTGTTGTTGGAGATCAGGCCCACCCCAAACTGAGTTGTCAGCAAAACTTGATGATGGTGGTAGAGTTGGAAGTGGCCATGCAGTCGTACTGTATGTGTACAGTGAGTACAGCAGGGGGCTTAGAACACAACCCTGGGGAGCTCCAGTGCTGATGGTGAGTGAGCAGAAGACATGTTTGACATGGAACTTTTAAATAGAATTCAACAATACAGGTCATCATACATCGTACATGAAAAGTCCTCATATCATGTTTTATGCAGGGTTGTTTGTGCTTAAGTTTCTGTCAGTCTTAGAAAGCATATAGAAAGCATATAGAGAGCATTCAAGCGCATCAGTGGACTGCACAGCATTCTGGTGTTTCGCCTCAGATTGATCTCGGGACTCCTGGAAGTACAGTCAATGCATGTTGGCTTTATTTACTTCTACACACATTGAGACACTTTTAAATACTGAAACATTACTCATGAAAATAGTCTAAAATGTATGGGGGGGGGCGGCGATATAACGCACACACAGCTCAGAATAGCAGCCATAATGTTTATAAGAAGAAGCGTGTACATTCAGAAACATTTCCTCTTTTATCTCATTATTATTCTTCAGCTCCTTGTTGGTGTCCAGAAGCATTTTGTGAGCCCACACTCGCTCACACACCTAAAACTCAGACATGGGGTAAAAGAAATTAAAAATAGGCCCTACTGGGAAAGAAAGGGAAAATGTCCCCAAAATATGAGGAAACACAAACACAGAGCTCACAATAGTAGTCATAGTTTCATGAGAAGTGTTTACTTTCAGTATCTCCTCTTTTTTCTTCAGAGTCTTCTTTATCTCTGTGTTCTTTATAGCTGTGCTAATTGTTGCCCAAGCCCCTAAAACGCACACATGGTAGTAAAGAACCATTTTGTCAGGTGAGATTTCTCCTCCTCTAGCTGAGTGATGGTCTCCACTGTCTTTTGGTGTTTCGTCTCAGCTTTAGCCAGAGAGACTGTTAAAGTTAAGGTTTAGTTACTTTAGTTACTATTCAGACACTCATGTTTAAGGGGAAAAAGGAGAATTCGTCCCAAAATTTGACCGTACAAGATTTCACACACAGGTCACAATAACATTCACAGTTTCAAGTATTTTTTCCTTTATTAAGTCCTTTATTTTCTCACAAAATGCCTTTATTCATAAATAAACATTAGAGTCTAAATATTGTAAATCTGAACCTGCGATTCTGCTGTTAGTAAGAGACTTTAAATGTAGACTATAGGGTTAAAGTTAGGAGCAGAACAAACTTACCTCTGTGGGTCGGACCAGAGCCGGTTCGTTGGCCTGTTTACACACTGGGTCTAAATGCAAAGAAAAAGCTATCACACGTCATCGTCTGTGTGTTGAATTCCACACAAGCAGTGTTTTCCGCTTCTGATCCTGGTGAACCGGGACTGTATATTTTCACACCTCCAGTGTCACCCATATGAGGATGAGGTTCCCCTTTGAGTCTGGTTCCTCTCAAGGTTTCTTCCGTTACCATCCAAGGGAGTTTTTCCTTGCCACAGTCACCTAAGTCACCTCAGACTTCCTCATTGCTGTTAAATACAAATACATTTAAATATATCTAATATTCATCCTTATATTAACTTTATATTAACCTTTGGTTTTATGTTTATGTTCTGTAAAGCCGCTTTGAGACAATGTCAATTGTTAAAAGCGCTATACAAATAAATTGGATTTGAAATTGACCCTCTAAAAACACAGCATTGATGTTTAGTATGCACATGTCTACTGTGGGCTAAGGTTTAAGTACCCATTGACTGATTTTATTACACATCCATGAACCAGCATCATAATTTAGTGTTTATTTTTGTCTTCAAATTTTTGTCTCGTCTTATTTTACACCCAATAAACTAAACACGCAATAAACACGCTGAAAAAAAATTATTACACGACAATGACTATTAATGCAACGTTGCTGCAAACCATCACCCTCTCTAACTGCTGGATTTGTTTCACAAGACGAAAAATGAGAAGAAATTGTGTCTCATATGCGAAGGTGTCATGATAGCAAGGATAGCAAAGTATCTAGAAACCAGCAAATTTCTCACAGGTTTAACTTGATTGCAAAAAAAAAAGATTTTTAAGAGACTTAAGAGTTTCTCAGGAAGAGAAAATGGCTGACAGGTAAAGAGGGAGAAGATATGTATTGTATACAATATGTAATAATGATAGTGAGTTAATAAAGATGATACAGATTAGATCATGTAGGGATTATTTTTGTGACCAATCATAAGAGATATCATATAAGAGCGTATCATTTAGAGATACGCTAACGTCTCTGAAACCGAGCCGAAATGCAATAGTGGCAGAAATGATATAATTTGTCTAGAGATGTAGGAGATGTTTACATTTCCATTACATTTTTAACATACAGATGTTAATGCATCTCTAATATAATCAGTCATGAATCACATAAAGCCTCAAATATATTAACATAGAGACAACATCAAGGGTTATAATAGACCAGATTTTAAAAGCACTCCTTTGTTTTTTTTTACTGTGCAACCATCACAAATTCAAAAAAATGTGTCTTAAATAATAACAGGGTTTGTTCAGAGCTGCTCTGAGGTCCTGAATCACTCTGAAGATAAGATTCCTAGTAAGAAATTTTTAAGTTAAATTATGAGCTCGCTAATAATTTTTGACATTATTAGAATCTTTATGAACACGGGCCCTGGAAAGCAGAACACATATCTGATCTTGAGTAGTATAAGATGGAATCTCTGAATCAACATCATGAAAGAGGAGCCTGAAGACATTGACAGCAATTAGCATACGGTCTTATCCAGAGCAACTTACATTTTAAGTTGCAGTGGCAGCTTGGTGGACATAGGAATCAAACTCACAACCTTCCGATAGGTAGCCCAACACCTTAACCACTAGGCTACCACATCCCATGAAGAGGATTCATGCAGGGAAGTGATTGGTCTTAATACTGAAACTCCACCACACTTGGTTCAAAAATGAGAAGACATTGCTGACAGAAGTGGCGAGAAGGAACCAGGGTTAACCATAGCAGCTGATCATACAATTTACAGTGCGAAAATACAGGGAAGAAATTTGGAAATCAAGAATTTCAAGGAATCAGAATTTGTCAGTCTGTTTGGTCTGTTGAGTCCATGTTGAGTAATTAAGCTACCAAGCTGTCAAAGCAAAACCTCTGAATGAATAAATCCTGTTGCAGGACGAGTGTGATTTAAAGCAGTGGTTCCCACACTTTTTCTTTCAAGTGTCCCCTATTTTAACATTCAAAATCTTTGTCGTCCCTCATACAACCCTTTTACCTTAAAACGTGTAACTACAACATGCAGCATGGAAGTCGTGGCCTAATGGTTAGAGAGTTTGTCTCCTAACCCTAAGGTTGTGTGTCCGAGTCTCGGGCCGGCCACGACTGAGGTGCCCTTGAGCAAGGCATTGAAACACCCCCACCCCCACCCCAACTGCTCCCTGGGTGCCGCAGCATAAATGGCTGCCCACTGCTCCGGGTGTGTGTTCACGGTGTGTGTGTTCACTGCTGTGGGTGTGCACTTTGGATGGGTTAAATGCAGAGAACAAATTCTGAGTATAGGTCACCGTACTTATCCGTATGTCACGTCACTTCACTGTTCAGTGGTTCAGGAGCACAGTTGTTTTTAACAAAAAATTATGAGCAAACAACAGAAGCAAAATAAAATTTATTAAAGAAAAAGATAAAATAATCAGAAAATGTATGTACTGTTTTATAAATTATTATCCTAAAATTTGTAAAAACTAAAAACATACATCATTTAAATTAGAAGCAATAATATTTCCAAATGAACTCCATATTTTAATTAGGAATATTTAGATGTACGCTATTGCTTGTATTCCTGACTGAATAAACCCTTGAATAATTGTGAATTATTTCTGTCTTTCTGGGCTAGAGACTGGATATTAGGAATGTTTGTGACAGCCAGACGAAAGTCAGACAAACCACTTCTTTAGACATTTCTTATTAGTTTAGGTTGTATTTTGTTCTAAAGTCGTGTTTAATATTTAAAATACTATTATTTAGCTGCATAAAGTCCAACACAATTTCAGTTCTGTTTTCAAAATGAATATTACCTTTATCAGGGGGAGATTCTAGGGTCAGAGCTTTAGTGGTGCTGAGCACCTGATGAGCCCCACTGTTACCACCCACCCTCTTTTCACACAAAAACAAAAATATGTATATTGTAAAATAACGTTATCATTTTAATATTGATTCAACTAACTCCAAAATCCAGATTTTTTTTTCTTTTTTGAGACCTTTTCAGAACACCAGTTTAATTGTGAGAGTTCACATAGACAGACACACACACACACACACACACACACACACACACACACACACACACACACACACACACACACACACACACAACAGCCCCCTGTAACAAACACACAACCTTCTTCACTCAGCTGCTTTGACCGTTAACTCCATGTGCCTCCTTTTGTATCAACAGTCATCAGATTGGTTAGATTAGATTCAACTTTATTGTCATTGAACAAAGTAACAGATACTTGGACAACAAAATGTAAATCATCTTCTGTAAATTATTTACAAATGGCCATCTATCAAAACTTTAAACTTGACCAACAGAGACACACGTACGCACTACAGGTACGCAGTTTATTTGTCACGCTGCTGTTTAATGTTTCACGCTCTAGAGCAGTTAATAAACAGAACTGCACGCGTCTTGCGGAAGAACATTGTAACCGGCGCTACTTCTCTCCGTTTATGACTATGGACGAGTCACACAGGTCCTGTGCTACTCCACAGCGGCGGCGACGCGCTGGACTAAAATAGTCCGAAAATGTTTTTATTATCATCCTTACCAAAGGTAATCCTTTTTTTTTTAAATAGAAAATATGCTATTTCAGTCTTGCTGAGGCCATTAGCGTGTGTGCCATGGGACTTGTAAGTAACAATTTACTAATAAATAACAGAATCCATGTGAATGAAAAAAGTTTGGAGACCCCTGTAATAAAATAAAGATGACTGGTGTTGTATCATATCAGTAACTTTTTCACCACACAAAGTCCCCTGGGTGCTTTATCCCTCTTATATCCCAGCAGTGTTTTAGCATTAAAGTTTAATTTTAGATATAAAACTCACATTCATTTAATTTAGCTTTATTTAGTGCTGGACGTGTAAATATCACGTTGTGAATATGTTTGGAATCTCAGTTACAACACAAATGCTTCTACAAATTGTTTAAACATCTCTTTACAGAATTCACACACAAAAGTGTGATGATAAAATACTCAAACATGATTGGCTGATTATATAGCTGTATAAATGTGCAGGTGTACATGTGTTCCTTATGAAGTTTATCAGCTGCATTTACAAATGAATATACAGATGTGTACATTACATAAACATCATTTGAAAATTCTGGTCCTTACACTATCAGTTCTCCGAAGCTCTTGTCTCTGATACTGGATTTCCTTAAGCCTGTGCTTACCCTTGATTTATTGTTTCTTCCAGGAAACCGCAGCACATGCCTGGTTCTGCCTGACTTCAGACCACTGGCTTGACTCCTCTCATGCTTAGTCTTACCAACCTTACCAATATCCTCCCTTACCAAGGACTTCAACCCCTTAGTGCCTTTCATAAACCACTTGAAGATGATGTGAACAAATTCGGCCAGGCTAGAGACAGCTGAAAGTATTCCAATGGCGAAGTAGAAGAGCAGGAAGACTGTCTTCTCCATAGGTCTAGAGGTAAAACAGTCCACAGTGTATGGACATGGAAAGCGACTGCAGGGAAACTGAGCCTCAACGCGAAAGCCGTACAGTTTCCACTGTCCAATCAGGAACCCCACCTCAGACAACATCCGGAAAGCTACATTGATTAGATAGAGACGCTTGAGATGAAGATCCCGCTTTGCTTTAAGTATGGTGGATTCTTGAGGGAGGACCTGGTGCTTCTTGTGGTGGTGCATGGCATACATGAGGAACACAAGAGCAGGGGTAGAGATGAGCACAATGTGGAAGACCCAGAAGCGATACTGAGAGATAGGGAAGGCATGGTCGTAGCAAACTTGCTTGCATCCTGGCTGCAATGTGTTGCAAGAAAACTCCTCTTGTTCATCGTCAAACATGTCGCTGGCCACTGTACCGAGGATCAGCATCCTGAAGACCAGCATGAGGAGCAGCCAGAGACGACCCAACATGGGTGAGTGCGCCTGCAGTGACCCAAACAGTTCACTGAGAAAACCCCAGTCAGCCATGGTTGAGGGTGGAAACAAACAGGAACAATGATTTTGGACTAGAAAGCTTTATGAGTCCGTGTTGAATTTTGCCAGCTTGTTTGTTTCAAGATCATCTAAATCTTCTCAAGGTCTGACCCAAATCAAATGAAAGAAAAAGTGATCCATGAAGTTCTGCTAAGCCTTCCAGAGGTAAGACATAACTTTGTTAGGGATAATATTCCACAAAATATTCTTCAAACTCCAAGTTTCCACTAAACTGAGTACCACTTCATATAGAGGAAAAGTGCCATGTTTGTCAAGAGATGCTCTTCATTGGTCTCCTCGACAGAAAGGCACAGTCTATTTCTTGCGTACTTCCATATCCCAATAGTAAGCCTGCACATAACAGCCTGGTCATGGTTGTTTTTTACCAAACCGAGCTGCAGTTAAATATCTTATAAAGAGGAAGACGGAAATCGGCTTTGATGTTTGGAGCAAGTCCTAAGTGAAGTGGCATGGAAATAGCGGTCATATCCTTATCAGTATTTTCAAAGGTTTCAAACAAAGTTTGTGTTTATACTGCTTAATGAGAGCTTCCAGCTGCTGGTAACAGCAGGAAATGGTGTGGCTGAGAGTATCTACTAAAAGGGGAAAGTTTGCCACATCCTGAGATTTCAGATATTTTTTAAACATTTTAGAAAATGAAATTTTTTTGGAGCAATCAGATCCATGTGTAGATTATTTATAACAGTCCAGTCTCATATTCCTGCTTTTGCAGGACATATGAGGAACCCAAAGTTCTGGTCTGCTGTACTTCTACTTCTGAGGCGTTTTTCCACTTATCATTGTTGCACAGTGTTCCCTGGAATCAGCCTTGCCTTTTCTTCTTTGACCTCTCCTTAAATAGGTGCTTCTATTATATTTATATACTTCTATTATATTTATATTACTATAATATTATATTTCCAATAATGGTGGTTATTTATGTTGGTTAACTGCCTTTTTTTTTCTTTACTTTTTTTTTTTGTTTAAATGCAAGGCTTAAAATTTCACAAAATGCTGCAACTGTAGTACTACAACGTACCACAAGGTGGCAGAATTGTTTCAGCTTTTTCTGAAAGCTCACTGTATTAAATAATGAGCACAAACAATAGCAGAACAAATAGCAAAAGTGTGTATGTCCTTCTAAAATGGACCACCTTCAAAAAGACGTTGGACAATTTTCTTCTTTGTCGTCATCCTGGTGTCCCGGTGCTGCACATTATGGTACAATATAAACCTTGCTATTGTCAGGACTACCATTATATATATAAATATAAAATGAACGCCTCCTGATTTTGCCAGTGCTTTATTGTAAAGCTGAATTTAGGTTGATGGTTATATTTATAATGTGGGCTAATTCACCGCTTAAGAATGATGGAATAAAAAAAGAAAGTGGGACCGGGACTTGCACTCACACACTAATACTCATGCACACACTTCTCTCCCTCAGGGCAGCAGCAGTACATATACCGAGGCCTTGTTCTCCTTTGATCTGCATGGAAAGGGAATTATAGATGCCTTTTACATAACTCTTATTCTGCCCAATGTGGAAAAATGTTATCAGTTCAAGTTTTTCCTCTCTTTTGCTCTTTTCTCCCCTTTCACGGTCTCTTAAATCCATGCGGGCTTGTTGCAGTGTCTGGTAGAGAATTTAGGTCATCCTATCATCGAGTGATTCCCTTCACGGAAGAGAGAAGAGAGAAGGAGTGCTTTCACTCTCACTCTTTTTCCCACAGTGGTTTTCCCGGTTCATTCTCTCTTGGGTCTTCATGCAGGCTTTCTCTAGATTTTTGCCTTTCTTGTGTCCTGCCTGTAAAGCAGTCAGTGCATGTATGTAGACTCCTGTCCTTTGCGCTGTAGTGCATCTTCTAATATGATCTGACAGAGTGAAATACTGGTATACTATTAGTGTGTATGTATTTGCACACATCAGACTAGAAATGAATGAAATCATTTTTTTAGTTCTACTTGGATAAAGACAAGCCACTCGTATGTTTGGTTGTTAGCATATGAAAGCAAGAGGAGGATTACATGCAGATTGACTTTGCTCCAGGATATACAGGTTTTGGGGTTTGGGCTTGTTGTGTTACTGATACTGAGCTTCAGACCAGATGGCGTACAGTCAATCTCAATTCTTTGCCAAGAGAAAGAACAATGTGTGGATAGAAAAGGTTGCCATAAAGAGGGTGATGTAAGAACATGAGACAAGATTCTATGTGGATCCATATCTTAACCACAGAAAAAGCACATTTACCTCCTCGATCAAAGGAGAACCTTTTATTTATTTATTTATTTACATACCAACCACAGGAGTATTCTAAAATACCCAGAGCATAGAAGAGTCATTTTTTCTAAAATACTCTGCCCTTAATATAAACCTGTCCCTGAAAATATCCCAATATTGCAACTTAAAATATCCCTAACAATGACGTCATCATAATCTAAAATGCCCTTACCAGGGAACTGAGAAAACTACCTCAACCTCGAGAGAATCGTCCTGCGATTATACCCTTACCGAAGGTTTGCTACAATACTCCAGTTACATTAGAATCATCGTCTAAAATACCTCATATGCAGGAGAATTGTACTTGAAAATATGTTGTGTGGCTTAAAACACGGACTTCTGACAATTCAGACACTAAGGCATGAAGGTATTGGTCCAAATTGGTGTTGCTGTGCACTGAGGTAGATTTCAGGGCTGTGTGCAGGCCACTCATGTTCTTCCACACCAGCCTTAGCAATCTATATCTTTATGGACCTTACATTGAGCATGTGCATTGTCATGCTGGAAAAGCTTTGGCTATGTCCAATAGTTCCAGTGAAAGGAAATGTTAATACTAAAGCTTATAAAGGCAGTCTAGAACTTTCCAACTTTGTTTAAGCAACAGTTTATGCAAAGACCCTCATGTGCATGTTATGGTCATGTGTGCAAATACTTTTGGCCATATAGTGTTTCCTGAGCTCTGGAGACTAATCCTTTAAAAAACCCAAACCTGAGGTAAATTGCCCTCTGAAGTATCCTTATTTTAGGAGAATCGTTCTCCTAAATACCCTGACCTGAACAATGTTTGTGTACGTACATTTTTGTGTTGAAGCCGTTCCAGGCCGAGTTTCTTAGTGCATGAACAGGTGAGTCTTTGACGTGTGGTGGAGTGACGGCTGGTTCTCCAGGGGGAGCCAGGAGAGCACATCCTGACAGCTGAGCCTGAAGCCCCCATCCCAGGATAACCTTTACAGCGGGACCTGCCTGTCAGGCAGGAGCTTTCGTCATCTGTTGCCCTTTTTCCCCAGAGTGCTGCCAAATATGATGTGACATGAGCGGAGGAGAGGAGGAGAAAGAAGGCCAAGGTGTTGTTCTGCACCATCCCGAGGCAATGACTTTATGCACCTATTCATGTACACATTCACATGCTAGCATCCCAAACTGCTGTATGATTTGTTTCACTGTTTAGCAGGTGATCCGAATGTTGCCCAAATCACACATCGATCCTGGCGGGAGATGTGTGGATCAGATTAGACTTTGGTAAAAAGCCAAGAAGTTGGTTAGATCCACAGTCTGTCTTCTCATAAGATCAAGCAAAGAGGGGAATTGTTTGGGGAAGGTTTTGGAAACAGAAGGAGACAGTTTGGACATTTCACCCGCCTGTCTGGGCTTGTGATACTCTATCAAAAGCGCTCATTTCCTGCTGGCTCTTGTTGTTTCTACACTAAATATGAGCATTTAATGGAGAACAAGGAAGGAAACCGGGCCAACCTTCTGTCATCAGAGAGAGAGAGAGTGTGTAAGAACTAATATCCAATTTTCCCCAAACTTTTTCTACTACATTTAGGAACAGATTCGTTGTTGTTGGTTTTTTTTTTAAAAAATTATTCTTGTTCTCATTGGTTCTCTTTTTTGCTATTGTGCCAAAGGTCAGATTCTGCAGATTTCTAACAGCAGCTGCTGCTTTTGGTTTCTGGTTATATGACGATATTGGAGTTTCTGTGTTTAGAGACGTGTGGTGGTTGACCACTTCCTCTTTGTAAAGCTGCACGCTTCTCTCATACTTCACCACCGCTACACGAACCTGCCGTTGATCTATCGCATGTAGATGAGCTTCCTCGTCGTATTGGAATGACTTAAGGTAAAATGATGGAGATGATGTAGAACGTTAAAGAGGGTGAGAAGTCATCGTAGCTTTTAGCTCAGGTTACTGAAATCGGTTGCAGATCTTCTCCCAGTGTCTCTTTGGGTTTCCTTCAGGTTCTCCCATTTCTTCATTGCTCCCAAAAATATGCCACTATGCTAAAAATCCCCTCTTGGCAAGAATGAGTGTGTGAAAGTGTGTGTCTGTCTCTTCAATGCGTTGGCATCCCGTGAACGATGTATTCCGAAATGTAAGTCGCTTCTCTAGTTTAAACACGTGAAAAATGGCAATTATTATGTAATGTGTGGTTAAGAGTAAATATCAAGTACCGTTACATAAGTGCATAACTAGACGTCTCCACTCACAGGAACATGCTCTTTGGCCTGTTCCAGATGCATGATGTTCACAGAAAACCACTAGCTAGTTTTGGTTTGATTGGCAGTGGAAAGAATGTTTAGCTTCTCCCACTCAGAGAGCTGCTTTGGTCCCGAATGGATGTGGCATCTCCAGGATTCAAATTCCTGACATTATATGTTAGGTATTATTAAGGATCCGTCCCATCTCAGGAAACGTGGAGTTTTA
>NC_062525.1:20679337-20716837 GCF_022655615.1 Tachysurus fulvidraco
ACTTTTTCACAATTTTTTTTTCTTTTCACTTTTTTAAAGTATAAAAACGTAAGTTGTTTAACTAACATTGCACTTTTTTTCCCTTGGTATTATGTTGTATCATTGCCGGAATCCTACAAGACAGGAACAAAAAGCTAAATTGGTGCTTATTCATGCAGCACACAGCAGCAATCTTTTTTCTCTTGTATGTAAATTTGCCTGTTATCATTAAATCATTTCCTCCACATGGCCACAAGACTACGTAAATCTCTTTGTCCTATATATTCTCTCTCTCTCTCTCTCTCTTTCTCTCGATCGACCTGTCCTATCCTAGATCATTGGAGATCAGTCCTTCTCACTTTCCCACGTCTCCTTGTGTCCTCCTCCCATCTTTTTTTTTTATAAGTGCTCATCTCATCCTTCCCTCCCTACTGTCCCTGCGGAGAAAAATTCCGGAGGCTCGTCTTCTTTTCTGGCTGTAAACAATCCCGTCAGGTCTTGGCAGTGGTGAGAGCTGTAGCAGGAGGCTGATAGGCCACAATGCGCTGAAGTGCAGAAAAACTTCCTCCGAACGCATCCTGTGTTAAAACGATGACAATGATTTTTTTTGTACTCTTCTTTCTCACAGAATTTTTAAACGACTTGAAATCCACACGCAGATGCTCTCGGATTAGCGTGGGCCACGAGTCAACGCCATCTGCCAGTCCTGGGAGGAGATGAGACTTGGATTTAGTGGAAGGATTAGTGTTGTACCACAACCACTCCATGCTCCCTCACTGTGTCCACATCCCATGCTGGAATCCAGGAATTAAAGCAACAGAGTTGTCAGAGTGTCTACTATCGGTGTACAGTCCATTACAGCAGAACACTGATTCATTCTGAATTCTGATTGGTTAGAAGGTTTTGCTTCATTTTCTATTACAGCACAGTAGTGCAGCTGTTTCTTTTACATTCTAATATGTTATGTTATTTTTTATAGAAAGAGTCTAGAGGGCCAGTATTTTCACAAAGGTGTATATATATTATTTATTTGTTTGTTTGTTTGTTTGTTTGTTTGTTTATTATTTTTATTATTTATTTATTATTATTTATACTATTATACTTTATTATTTATATATATACATATATACACACACACTGTAGGTCCTCGACTTACGTCAGAGATCCGTTCCTATGGCGCGACATAACATGATTTTTGAGAAGTCAAAACCCAGCTACATAAGCACCTACGTCACTCACATGGAGCACATACACAGCAGTAATGAAGTGAAACAGTAAAATATATTTTTTTAAAAATAATTTCAAAACAAGTTTTCAAAAAAACAACACAAACAAAGGAGAGCAAATGAAGCACAATCCAAAATGGCGTACAACCGAATATTTTATAGCGCCATGTGACGTCGTATTCGCTGGGAGATGGCGATGTAACCACAAAATACCGTACGTCAAGTCCAACGTAACCCGAGGACTCTCTGTATATATATATATATATATATATATATATATATATATATATATATATATATATATATAAATTTCTTCCATTTTAAGAGAGAAAACGAGAGAGGAATAACAGGGACTAACTTCTTGTCTGTTGGAGGTTTGGCAATAACCGTAATTATAAAATTTGACACTTTTTTAACATATTTTCCCTCTGGAACAGTTGAGGGAGTTTGCTCACTTTTTCCGTAAGGTTCAGTAGAGGAAAAGAAAAAAAAACGCCAGTTCAAACCCACTCTGAAATATTTTATTCTATTGAGATTGTTTTTATTTCCCTAACTAATAATCGTGTTTTATTTACATTTTTAACAATAAATTGTATATACTGCATCTTTAATTTAAATCCTCTGATATAAGTCATCTGCTTCTTGAGTTTGTTTCATTTCAGGTGACTTCCGAGCATATAAGCGATATATACCACACGGCTTTTAGTCTTTTAAAGTGTTTTAAGTGTTTAA
The DNA here is from genome assembly GCF_022655615.1 of Tachysurus fulvidraco. Lineage (NCBI taxonomy): Eukaryota > Metazoa > Chordata > Actinopteri > Siluriformes > Bagridae > Tachysurus > Tachysurus fulvidraco. Next base: position 20,681,275 of record NC_062525.1, read on the forward strand.
GCCCGAGGAGGAAGTTCAGAAAGTTCATCTGTGTTTAAAACAAAACACAGATATTGCACAGATAAGGTACCTCGGATTGAACCCACACACACACACACACACACCCACACACACACACACACACACACACACACACACATGTGTTTTTGTAACACCTTTGGAACAAACATGAAACTGGTAGTATGATGTGGGTTCAGCACTTATGCCGCCCTTTTCCCTCATGCACACGGTTTTGTTTCAGAAAACAACACAATGTAAATAATGCTAAGATCTGTTGTTCCTACGGTAAATCAATCCCATAGTTTGCCAAAATCAAATAAGACACTCTTGTTGCAAAAATAAATGAGCTGTGAAAATCATTTAAGACAAATCAGAAGAAAGTAATGGTGTAGTAAAAACACACTAAAATCACATACAGATTTTAAAAAGTACATTTTCTAAAGCTGGTGTTTAAGCTATTTCACGTTCAACTGTATTGTCTTTCTGGGTTAAACTAAACCCCTTCATGTTGTGGAAGTAAGATTTAAGAACATGGCTCGTTTTAAACTACACTGCTGTTTTCCCAGTGACCGACTGTAGTCCTGGTCTGTTTGGGGAAACGTGCAAATTGGTAGTGAAAGAAAAACAAGACAAATTTGGAACAAAAGAACTAGCCCATGAGACCATGAAAAGGGATTACATTTGTATGGACTCCTACTGTAAGAGAAATGTAGAATCACAGCATAATCTGGGGATGATCATAATGAGTTTACACTTTGCTGTAATAGAGACCATGTTTATTGAAATGTTTATCTTTAATTAAAATTCAGTGGTATAAAAGTGATATATTTGCAGCAGAATGTTGGTGTGTATGCTGTGTACACTGTTGCTGTTGCCAACTGTTACCTTTACATCTACATTGCTACCCTTCTAACAAACCATGTTGCCATTCTAAAAAGATCCTTGTGACACTTTCAATGACCCCTGTCCCCCTTCCAAACAATCCCTGTTACCCTTTCAACAATCCCTTTTACCCTTGTAAACAAACCCTGTTCTCCTACCAAACAACCCCTGTTACCCTTTCAACAAACCCTTTCAACAAACCCTTTCACCCTTGCAAACAAATACTGCTACCCTTGCAAACAATCCCTGTTATCCTTTCAACAATCCCCGTTACCCTTTCAACAAACCCTTTTACCCTTGGAAACAACCCCTTTTACCCTTGGAAACAACCCCTTTTACCCTTGCAAACAAACCCTGTTATCCTTGCAAACAAATACTGCTACCCTTGCAAACAATCCGTTATCCTTTCAACAAAGACTTTTACCATTGCAAACAACCACTGTTACCCTTGCAAACAAATCCTGTTACCCTTTCAACAATCCCTGTTACCCTTTAAACAAACCCTTTTACCCTTGCAAACAATCCCTGTTACCCTTTCAACAATCCCTGTTATCCTTGCAAACAGATCCTGTTACCCGTGCACATACCCTTAAACCTTTACATAGATAGATAGATAGATAGATAGATAGATAGATAGATAGATAGATAGATAGATAGATAGATAGATAGATAGATAGATCGATCGATCGATCGATCCCGCAGCAGCATAATAGATTTACAAAAGCAAACTAAATATTAGATATGTACATCATTCAAAAACAGTAGTAATAATAAATAAACCAAGAATGCAGAATAAAAAGGGTATGTAGGCGTGACAGTATGTATGTAGAGATGGTTATGTATCACTGTGTTCATTGATCACACAGAAATGATATACAGTGTTATGGTAAAAGATAAGAATGATTTTCTCAAAGGTTTTTTTTAATGGCAGTGAAGCCAGATGAGTCTGTTAGAAAATGAGCTCTGCTGTCTTTGTATTGTGTCATGAAGGGGGAGGGATGGATTGTCCTTGATGGAGGGTAGTTTGTTCAGTGACCTCCTGCTCCCCATTGACTCGAATGTTTTCCAATTTTTTTCCAATGATAGTTTCAGGTGATGAGTTTATTAATCCTGTTTGCATCAATAACACTAATGCGCCTCCCCCCGAAGACCACAACATAGTAGAGTAGATGTCAGTTGCGACCACGGACTGCTTGATCTCCAGCATCTTGGTGCCTACATTAAAAGATCTGAACTACCTCAGAAAAATAAGTATGCTTATCCCTGTCTTGAACACAGCACCTCTGTTGGTCCTCCAGTCCAGTCTGTGGTTCAAGTGGACACCCAAGTATGTATTTAAGTACTTTGTTTAACAGTTCCAGCCTCCTCACTCATGATATCTACATCAACCCTGTTGTCTGTAACTTTCTTACCCTTACAAAAAAAAATCCGATCTCCTTTACATCAATGCTATTACTCTTAAAACAAACCATGTTTCCTTTTTAAAAACCCTTCTACCCCATCTAATAAACTTTGTTACCTTTACATAAACCCTGTCATCCTTCTACCAAACCTTTTTGCCTTTGTGTTACCCTTAAAACAAAACAACCCTGCTACCGTCACATCAACCTTATTAGCCTTCTACCAGACCCTATTACCTCTATATCAACCACGTCACTCTTATGCCAACACTGTTACTCTTATTATAAACCCTGCTACCTTTACAACATCCTTATTGCTCTTCTCACAAACTATTACCTGTCTAACAAGCCCTCTTGCCCTTACATCAACCCTGTTACCTTTCTAACAAACCCTGTTGCCTTTACATATACCCTGTTACCATTCTAACAAACTCTGCTAGCCTTACATCTACACACTTATCCCACAAGCAAACCCAATTACATCTGATATTTCCAGCATTTAGCAGAGACCCCCTTATACAGAGCAACTTACATTTTTTAAAATCTCATTTTATACAACTGAGCAATTAAGTGTTAATGGCCTTGCTCAGGGGCTCAGCAGTGGCAGCGTTTTGGACCTGGGATTCAAATTCACAACCTTCTGATTAGTAGTCCAACTACTCCAACTAATTAGTAGTCCAACCTTAACCACTAGGCTACCACATATCTGATATTCTACCCCTGGTTGGAGTCTCATCGCTCATTAGGGATAGGGATGGTATTATTATTGATTATTATTCATTTATTCACTTATCCAAACTATTCTCGGGTCACGGTGAGCCTGTGCCTATCTCAGGCGTCATCTAGCATCGAGGCAGGATACACCCTGGACCGAGTGCCAACCCATCACAGGGCGCACACACACTCTCATTCACTCACACACTCACACACTACGGACAATTTTTCCAGAGATGCCAATCAACCTACCATGCATGTCTTTGGACCGGGGGAGGAAACCGGAATACCCGGAGGAAACCCCCGAGGCACGGGGAGAACATGCAAACTCCACACACACAAGGCGGAGGCGGGAATCGAACCCCCAACCCCTGGAGGTGTGAGGCGTACGTACTACCCACTAAGCCACCGTGACCCCCATTATTAATTATTAGATATAGTATTTTTATTGATATTTTAACATTTATTTGAAACTTTAATTGTATGTATTCATTTATTTAATTTATTTAATTTCTTATACTGTTTCTATACTTTGACAATGTGAATTTTTAAAAGCGCTATACAAATAATTTGACTTGAATATGTTACCTCTATATAAACCGTGTCACTCTCATGCCAGCACTGTTACCCATATGACAAACCCAGCAACCTTTACAACACCTCTGTTGCCCTTCTCACTATCCGTGTTACATTTTCATCAACTGTTAACCTTATAGGAAATTCAGACAGATTATATTTACATAGGAGAATTTCTCAGTCTAAGAATATATTTAGAATTTTTTTTATTTTTTTATTTTGGATTTACAAACTTATAGAACGTTCTGTAATCTTCAATATGTCACAATTCAATTTACTATAGCACTTTTAATAACGGAACAAATTTGTCAGAAATTCAGTCTATGGATATAGATTTAAGGGTTTTTTTCTAACGAGAAAGCCAGATGTGAAGCTAGCAAAGAAAAACTCCCTGAGACCACATGAGGAAGAAACTTTCAGAGGAACCATAATCAAAAGGGAACCCTCATCTTCTGACTGTGTTAATACTCATCCATGACTGTATGTTCTAGAGACTTATATGCTGAAAGGATATTGTGGTTGAGCATTAAGTAAACTCAAAGTAAAGTCCACTGTGACTGGAGCATGCATTTCCTTTATTGTATGCAGAAAAAAATTATTTTGCACAGTTTCTCTTGTGCAAGACCCCCCCCCCCCTTTTTATTTTTTTATTTTTATTTTTTACAAGCAATCATTTCCATTAAATTAGTGCCTAGGGATTTAATTGCATTTTATGTAGCTTATTTTATTGCAATTCAAGGGAAGAGGCAACGTCTGTGTGTGTGTGTGTGTGTGTGTGTGTGTGTGTGTGTGTGTGTGTGTGTGTGTGTGTGTGTGTGTGTGTGTGTGAGGTTTTAGACAATTTTAGCCTCTTTGTGGTTTCTCACTTTGTGTGTTTGTGTGTGTGTGTTTTTTCCCCTCCTCTTTCTCATAACGGTCGTCTTGCCGCTACTGTTTTTAAAGAGAATTAGCGCTTCAGAGCAAATGCTAAACTTAGTAACCACATTAACCAATCCAGCTGAGAGGAAAAGATCTTGAGCTTTGAATATTACATGAATAACAGATAACACAACCATTTGTGTCCCTGTGTGTGTGTGTGTGTGTGTGTGTGTGTGTGTGTGTGTGTGTGTGTGTGTGTGTGTGTGTGTGTGTGTGTGTGTGTGTGTGTGTACAAGCTAATTCTCTCCGGCCCCTAAAACATCACAGCTATAAAATAGTGAGCTGCGTGTCTGCATTGCTCCCCCTTACCCACAACAAAGCTAATGTAGCTAACAAGTAATAAAAGTGAGGGTAACAGGGTTGATGTGAGAGTAGGAGAGTTGATGGAAGGGTAATGGGGTTGATACAAGGGTAACAACATTTACATAAGGGTTACTTACTGGGTTGACATAAACTAGGTGGGTAATTTATCCTCTTGTCTATATAGACATGCTAGTGTCCGTGTAAATAAAGAACAGGAGTTTGTGGGTAAGAAAAATCCAGGCATTATAACATTATAACATTCTCTGTAGGTGGAGCATGAAAATGTATCAGGCAGCACTGGATATAGGATTTGGAGCAATAAAACGTACATGGGAGAGAAATGTTTGAATGAAACATCCGGAATAACAATGTGCCAGTCTAATGTATTCTGGTTAGTTTCCTGCTACACTGCCTCCTAGAGCAGATGTTCATGTCGTGCACAGATCCTGAGGTGAACCTCTAGACCAGGGAGTGTCCAATCTTGTCCACAAAGGGCCAGTCTACATGATGCAAGCAAGAGCCACACCTAATTCCACCTGTTTAATCAGATCATCTTGGCTTACGTAGACTCAGCTGTGGCTTCTGCTTTGTTGGAATGAAAACCTGCATCCACACCGGCCCTTTGCAGATAAAATTAAATGCCCCTGGTCTATACCTTCATCTTCAGATTCAAACAAGGGGCATAAATCAACTCTGATCCTGGTGCATTAATATATTACTACAGTGAGATTTACTTTGTTTATAGATGCCATAAAGCATCAATATCGGTCTTCGGTTTAAGTTTCTGTCTGGAGAGTTTCATTTCTTCATTCTCTATATCTGTCTCTCCACCCAGCAACCCCCACCCCCACCCCCTCATTTCTCTGCCCTCTCTAAGGCCCCCTGCAGCCTGAGGCCTAATTAATACTTAATTAGATTTGTTGAAATTGATTAGTGACTTCATCCTGCCCTGCAGAAACATTGTTAATGTGCCATTACGTTCACATACGCATGGAGCATGCTGAGGCAAGAGGGAGAAGAAAAATGAAATCCGAGGCAATGTATAAAATTAGAGTTGTGTGTATTTCTGTTAACATCATTTCATGCATCTAAGGAACTTCCTTCCCTTTTTTTGCCAAACATCCAGGTCACGTTAAAAACCTCACCTTAACGCGATTATTGTGTGTCTTACGGATATAAATGTCAGGTCAGGTCACTAAGACAGCTCACTAAGACAGCTTATAACACATTTTGAGCTTATGATGCCTGTCACTGCATGCTAGCATTTAGCATAACCTTAGATGCAAACTAAAGTGCAAAGGTTCATCTGAAAGGTCACAGGAAATTTCAAAACCACGTGTGAAGACACTGGGATTTCGCAACAGTCTTCACAGTCATTTTTTTTTACGATCACTATAGGCAAGACACGCCTTCTTCTTCCTCATAACATTTTCATTTTATAGAACAGAAAAAAGTGAATATACATGTAAAGATTTCTTGTGCGAATGTCTTAACTAATACAGATGAGCAGCAAATGTGCAGCAACTGAAGCACCCACATTCCATTTTCTACCTTGATTCATGAATGCTCACGTTAGCTTTTCCATCATCGCCTCTGAGCATTCATTTAAACTGTGTTTATGCTTAAAAGGTTTATTTTACTCTGCGTGCCGTAGTCAACACTAGCGAGTAAACGCAGGTTTCTAAACAAAAAGTAACATCGCAAAATGTTCCCAGTGATGGAAAGCTAGTGTAGCGAGGAAAAGATACTGAGTAGAGGTGGTTGTGCTACATGAATCTAATCTAATCTAATGAAGGTTGAACAATCCGTAGGCGGAGTCTCACGCATGGGGCTGTCAATCATGCTTACTCATTAGAGTTATTAACCATGCCTTTTAAGACAGTTCTGAGATCTGTCTGTGAAGACACAAAACAGATATATTTTATTGCTTGTGTGTGTGTGTGTGTGTGTGTGTGTGTGTGTGTGTGTGTGTGAGAGAGAGAGAGAGAGACAGAGAGAAAGCCAGAGAGAGAGAGAGAGAGAGAGAGAGAGAGAGAGAGAGAGAGAGAGAGAGAGAGAGAGAGAGAGAGAGAGCTAGCTTCAATCTGTTTATTACAAGCTGGAAAACGATTCATGGATGGATCCAGAACACACACGGGCTGTTTTTGCTGGCTGAGTGTTTGCTCACGCTCCCTATTGTGCTGTGTGTATGTGTGTGTGTGTGTGTGTGTGTGTGTATACAGTTGAGGGTCTTTGTCAGGCCTGTTACAGAGCATTGCTCTCTCCAGCACACTCCATGAGGCTTAAGTGTTTTTGGACCACCGGCTGTTTTCACTCGGCATTTAAAAGAGTACTGAAGTCCTTCTTTATGGGCTGTGTGTGTGTGTGTGTGTGTGTGTGTGTGTGTGTGTGTGTGTGTGTGTGTGTGTGTGTGTGTGTGTGTGTGTGTGTGTGTGTGTGTGTGTGTGTGTGTGGAAGGGAGGGAGGGGGTCATGAAGGTCCAAGTTATCTTCTTTTCATTTTTTTCACACACCCAATGCCGTGCATACACACACACTTAAGTCGGATCCACCCTTATTCCCATTCCTTCGTCATCATCATCTCCTCCATCACCGCTTTATGACGTCCTTCCTCCAAGTGTGTGTGTGTGTGTGTGTGTGTGTGTGTGTTTCCACTCACACAACCAGGCTCAAGTCCAGAAAGCCGGATGGCTGACTAGCATGTTGGACAACTGCTCTATGTTAGAGAGAGAGAGAGAGAGAGAGAGAGAGAGAGAGAGAGAGAGAGAGGTCACTTGAGTTCGGTCCTCTCAGGATATCAGTTGAATCATCATCTCCTCCCTGGGACTGGTGACCATATTTGTTTATCTCTCTCTCTCTCTCTCTCTCTCTCTCTCTCTCTCTCTCTCTCTCTCTCCCTCTCTCTCTTTCCCACTGAGGACATGATAAATCATAAGTTAGAATTTCGTCTGATCGTAAGTTCAAAACATCTTCGCTTCTCGTTTCTCTGTCCTGCGCTGCGCCAAACACTGCTCCAGCATGTGTTGTGTGGGAACGAGGCACTTTTTATAGCCTTTTCACATTTTAACTGAAGTCTCTGGAAGACATCTGGAACATCACACAGCACTCGTCTTCGTCTCATTCCTCGTCTCAGAGAGACGAGGCCAATTGTCTTGACAACACTGATTCAAACTGTTACTATTCAAAACAAAACCCGATCATGACCGAAGGTTTAATTGCGACGGCTCTACTTAAGAAGTCAAAGATGGTTGATTTTAACAAAATGTGTTTCTTCTTCTTCTCTGGTTAGGAGTGACAGTTTCTTACTCGCTTCCCTGTCAATCAGAATGACATTAATCAATCTGAGGGGTTTTGAATCTCATGGATGTGGTAGAGGGCAGGTAACACGTTGGGTGAATGTAAAGCAGCAGACGCTACCTGTCTGAATGTTTATCTGTTGTATGAATTTGCAAAACTAAGGTTTCAAAAATGCATTAACAAACAGAAAAATGCAACAGATAACAGAAACACAACAACACATTTATGTTTACATGCTGTTTTGCACACTGTTTTTGCTCTTTGCACATGCTGTCACACATTTCAGTCCGTTGCTGTTTTGCACTCATTACAATACCTCATGTAACTGCTGCTATAATACTAATGTGTTCATTCCAGTATTTCTGCACACGTCATATTGATTGCTTTTGTGTATTGTGTTTTGTGTGATGTCTTGTGTTTTTTCTTTGCATCGTCTTTTTTCCTGCACTGTCTTTTTGTCTTTTGTCCTGCACTGTTTGCACCAGGTTGCAGAGATGCACTTTATGTATCAGGGACTAACTTAAGTCCTTAGCTCCTTTGTTTTATGTAGCACCACGGTCCTGGAGAAACGCCGTCTCATGTCACTGTGTACTGCGACAGCTATATATGGTTGAAATGACAATAAATATTTCTTGAATGTCTTGTCTTGACTTGACTTGACATTGTGCCTGAATTTGGTGGCCTGGTACCAACTTGCTGTCACGCTTCTTTGTTTGCTGTCGTGTTTCGGAACTTGCTGTTGTGTTTCAGAGTTTTCTGTCGTGTTTGCGGTTTTCTGTCATGTTTCTGATTTTGCTGTCGTGTTTACGATTTTCTGTCATGACTTCAACTTTGTGGTTGTGATTCAGATTTTTCTGTTGTGATTCAAATTTACTGCCGTTTGACTGAATCTGCTGCCGTCTATCCAAATTTGTTGTCATTTTTCACTTTTTGCTGTTTTTGGAAACACCCCAAGATTGCTTTATTACTAAGAATTAGATGTCTTAGGTACTGGTAATATACCCAGATCTCTGATACTGCTATTGTACTGTATTTAAATTGGAAATATTTGGAGATTGGTGTAAATTATACAAAAGCTTCTTGTCATTTTTATAGTCATTACAGGAAGTGTCATTGACACTTACATCACTGTAATGTATATTTCCTCCTGTAATATAATACCCAACACCACTCATGTCTGTTTCTTCATTACAGCTGTTTGATGTAACTGATTTGGGTTTTGCTGATGTCATGATGACGAACTTTGTCAAAAACGATTAAGAAATCAGTTCAGATCTTCATCACCTTGACTCTTTGTGTGTTAAATGAAAAACTATTTTGTGTCCATGACACACGATAGATGTATTTTCAGTCTTCTTTGTAAAGTGTTTCTACAGATGGCCCTACAGACCTGCTTTTTTAATAATACTAATAAAAAAAAATCTTCCATCTTATTAATCTAACATTCAGGTTATTGTGCAAAGTTTATTTAAAACACTACATTGACCGTATAAAATGAACTGAAAAAATAAATAAAATTTGAATTCTGATAGCAAGATAATTAAGATTAATGAATAATCAAACCCACCAATTCATAATCTACACATGAACCTGCGTCTTGGGTATGATCTAAATCTAAGATGTTTTTAGGTTGAAATCGAATATTTTTATAGTATGAGATTGATGGGCCAATCGGCCAAGAGTATAAGTGCTTTCGTGGTGTCGTTGTGGTGTGTTTCGTCTTTCTCGGTTTGCAACTGCTGGAGGTTTCTGTAGATTGAAGGTGCGTCAAGCTGAAAGCACACACTCCAGCTCTTGGAGACGATGTCACACAAAAGATCAGACGCATAGCAGGGCGTGCAGAGCAAACAGAGCATAAGGAGGTGGACACAATGAAATGTTGAGAAATGGAGACGATGCGTTAATCCAGAACAAAGCTGATTTCACAATAGGTGAGATTTGTTTTGTAAAAAGCAGAGCTTCTGAGCGTCATCACACAAGCAATCCTTCTTTAGTTGTTTTTCTGTCTCCAAATCCATGGAGACGGTCGAGCCACCTCCTCTTCACCATAGTTAGACTGAACGTTGAAGAAAATGAATTTTTGGCCAAAAATAAATAAATAAATGGGTTGTTGTGTGATTTGTTTTTCGCATGTTTTTACATGAGAATTATTACTATTTATTTAATATGTGACTCTTTCATGAAAGAACTAAAAACTACTACCAAAACAAAGGTGCCACTTCTGCACTTTATGCGCCACTAGCCACAGTCGATCCAGTGGTTAAAAAACATTAAAACAAAAAAAAAACAAGCTGATCTGGTGCATATGGACTGGAGAATAAATCTTTAGCATGAGAGTCTGTGCAGGAAACACAGATGGAGGAGAAGCTAAATGGATTGATATGGACTGCACTAGACTGCATTAGTGATGGGAGGCTGTCTTTTTTTTTTTTTTTTTTTTACAGCAGATCCTGTTATAGAAATGACAAGAAAGGGTTAAATCCGTCTCGCAGCCCACATCTGGGAGTCATTCGAGACATTCCACAAGGCTTACCACATGTTTTCGGATGGCCGATATCCCGCGAAAGGGCTCGGCTGTCAAGAGTTTGAATAATCGGCCAGCTTATGTTTTTTATTTTTTATTATTTTATGTATTTTTTTTTACTTTTTTAACAGGAGATTGAGAAAGGAGTGAATGGACGAAAATTGAGGCATATTAAAGTTTCATTTTGTGTGTGTGTGTGTGTGTGTGTGTGTGTGTGTGTGTGTGTGTGTGTGTGTGTGTGTGTGTGTGTGAGGGAGAAGAGTGATTGTTATCTCTTCTTTTTTCTTTACAGCTGTGTTTTTTTTTCCAGGTCATATGCCTCCATAACCTTTATCCACACTGATAAAGATCTCCAAGTCTGAAATCTGGGCTTGAGTGCAACACGCACAGCAAAATTGGAAACAAAACATGCATGTGCACACACACACATACACACACACACACACACACACACACACACACACACACACACAAAACCATGCTGTACTTTGCTGCTCCAACACAACTGTAAAGCTGTGGTGCTGGCAGGCTGTGGTCGAATTAGATAATGCACCACTAGGACTTGGCAGAAGAGAAATTGAAGTAAATACACGTTTTCTGAGCAGAGAGGCGGGACTCATGGCATTCTGGTTATTCAGGAGGGATGGATGTGGTGTCTAGGGTTGGTTTCAAGCGTGTGGGATGACTCTTCTGGGACTTCATGCTCTTTTAGCGCTGTACACAAGCAACTCTCGACTATCTGCCGCTCTCGAGTCTTTCTAGGTCATTCATGTCACACTGCTTCTCGTCATTTATAAACAAAAAACACAATCTTAATGGAAATGGAAAAAAAAACTTTTCCCAAACTTTATGGACCTCTTCATAGTAATGTCAGGTAATGAATGAACTCCTTTTATCACAGTGAAGTTGATTAATTTCCCATAAAACTACAGCAGTTTCCCAAAGATAACTGATTTAACTGCTGGTTACAAAGCACTGACACTGTAAGACTCCTTACAGGTTATTTGACCCCAAACTAGAGGGTAATATTTTGTAACATAATTATGAGTAATCATCATCTAAAGCTTTCAATTTCTCTCAGAAAGTCCAATCTAGTAAGAGTGTATTCACGTCAGAGAGGGAAGGAAGACCGCGTGCGCTAGCAACTCTGATCCTCTATTTGTCCACTCAGCACTGGTGTGTTAGCTAAGATACCAAAAATGTTTGTATTGGGTGGGTCACTGCTCGGCAGGGCTCTGTGTGTGTGTGTGTGTGTGTGTGTGTGTGTGTGTGTGTGTGTGTGTGTGTGTGTGTGTGTGTGTGTGTGTGTGTGTGTGTGTGTGTGTGTTTACTAACCTCCATCTCTGGCTGTGATATATGGGGTGTTGTAGCAATAGGAGAAGCTTGTGAGTATCAGTGTGATCACGCAGTGTAAGGTTACTCCTGAAATAGGCAGAGGTGCGAGGCAGTAACGAGCAAAACACTGGCTTGTCCAAAAAGTGAAACACTGAAACACTCTGTAACATGTCAACACCCAGTGAAACATATAAAACACACTGTAACACAGAAAAACAGTGTAACATGCTGAAATACAGAACCACACTGTAACCTGCTATCATATGCTAAAAAAACAAGTAACACACTGTAACATGGTGAGACACACTAACAATGTAGCACACTACAATATGCTCAAACACAACGTAACACACTGTAACATGGTGAAACACACTTACACAACGTAACACACTGTAACATGGTGAAACACACTTACACAACGTAACACACTGTAACATGGTGAAACACACTTACACAACGTACCACACTGTAACATGGTGAAACACACTTACACAACGTAACACACTGTAACATGGTGAAACACACTTACACAACGTAACACACTGTAACATGGTGAAACACACTTACACAACGTAACACACTGTAACATGGTGAAACACACTTACACAACGTAACACACTGTAACATGCTGAATCACACTTACACAACGTAACACACTGTAACATGCTGAATCACACTTACACAACGTAACACACTGTAACATGGTGAAACACACTTACACAACGTAACACTGTAACATGGTGAAACACACTTACACAACGTAACACACTGTAACATGGTGAAACACACTTACACAACGTAACACTGTAACATGGTGAAACACACTTACACAACGGGAGCAAGGTGCTCACAGCCGAGCAGGGGGAACGAGCGACGTCCACAGCCGAGCAGGGGGAACGAGCGACGTCCACAGCCGAGCAGGGGGAACGAGCGACGTCCACAGCCGAGCAGGGGGAACGAGCGACGTCCACAGCCGAGCAGGGGGAACGAGCGACGTCCACAACCGAGCAGGGGGAACGAGCGACGTCCACAGCCGAGCAGGGGGAACGAGCGAAGGGCCAAAGCCGAGCAGGGGGAACGAGCGACGTCCACAGCCGAGCAGGGGGAACGAGCGACGTCCACAGCCGAGCAGGGGGAACGAGCGACGGCCACAGCCGAGCTGGGAGGGCCGATCACAGCCCCCGACTCACCACGGCCAGGCTCACCTCTCAGACACCAGGAACGGGGAGGGAGGGCGGGGTGGAAAAAAAATCCTCCACAAAACAGAAAATCTATAGGGGCAAAAAATACGGGCCTGCAACACCCTCCACGGACAGGAAGTGGAGCGACGTCCTCCACGGAAACCAAATGTGAAGCGACGCCCCCCACTGGACAAATGCGAGGTGATGTCACAGGACACCGAAAAAACAAAACAAAACTCAGGCTGGTGACATGGCCCTCAACCCGGAAGTGAGGCGGCGCCCCCTGCAGAGAAAACGGATGCCGAGCGGCGTCCCTCACCGAAAAAATGAGGATTGATGTCACCAAACCCACGAAGTCCAAGGGTGGAAAAAAACACAAAAATGCTCCCACGATGAGCCGGTCCGAGCTACAGCCATCCTGCTGAGTCTCAGTGTGGCGGAATCAACTGTTGTCTTTGTCCAGTCTAGTCGTGTTATGTTTCATGTTTTCCGTTATTAAACCCTGTTATTTTTGCCATCCTGCGTTTGGGTCCCTTTTATTCTCACGTCATGACAGACATACTGCAGTATGCTGAAATACACTAACACACTGTAACACACTGCAGTATGCTGAAATACACTAACACACTGTAACACACTGCAGTATGCTGAAATACACTAACACACTGTAACACACTGCAGTATGCTGAAATACACTAACACACTGTAACACACTGTAACACACTGCAGTATGCTGAAATACACTAACACACTGTAACACACTGTAACACACTGCAGTATGCTGAAATACACTAACACACTGTAACACACTGCAGTATGCTGAAATACACTAACACACTGTAACACACTGCAGTATGCTGAAATACACTAACACACTGTTACATGCTGTAACACACTGTAACACACTGCAGTATGCTGAAATACACTAACACACTGTTACATGCTGTAACACACTGTAACACACTGCAATATGCTGAAATACACTAACACACTGTAACATGCTGTAACACACTGTAACACACTGCAGTATGCTGAAATACACAAACACACTGTTACATGCTGTAACACACTGTAACACACTGCAGTATGCTGAAATACACAAACACACTGTTACATGCTGTAACACACTGTAACACACTGCAGTATGCTGAAATACACTAACACACTGTAACACACTGCAGTATGCTGAAATACACTAACACACTGTAACACACTGCAGTATGCTGAAATACACTAACACACTGTAACACACTGCAGTATGCTGAAATACACTAACACACTGTTACATGCTGTAACACACTGTAACACACTGCAGTATGCTGAAATACACAAACACACTGTTACATGCTGTAACACACTGTAACACACTGCAGTATGCTGAAATACACTAACACACTGTTACATGCTGTAACACACTGTAACACACTGCAGTATGCTGAAATACACTAACACACTGTTACATGCTGTAACACACTGTAACATACTGCAATATGCTGAAATACACTAACACACTGTTACATGCTGTAACACACTGTAACACACTGCAGTATGCTGAAATACACTAACACACTGTTACATGCTGTAACACACTGTAACACACTGCAGTATGCTGAAATACACTAACACACTGTAACATGCTGTAACACACTGTAACACACTGCAGTATACTGAAATACACTAACACACTGTAACACACTGCAGTATACTGAAATACACTAACACACTGTAACACACTGCAGTATACTGAAATACACTAACACACTGTAACACACTGCAATATGCTGAAATACACTAACACACTGTAACACACTGTAACACACTGCAGTATGCTGAAATACACTAACACACTGTAACACACTGTAACACACTGCAGTATGCTGAAATACACTAACACACTGTAACACACTGCAGTATGCTGAAATACACTAACACACTGTAACACACTGCAGTATGCTGAAATACACAAACACACTGTTACATGCTGTAACACACTGTAACACACTGCAGTATGCTGAAATACACTAACACACTGTTACATGCTGTAACACACTGTAACACACTGCAATATGCTGAAATACACTAACACACTGTAACATGCTGTAACACACTGTAACACACTGCAGTATGCTGAAATACACAAACACACTGTTACATGCTGTAACACACTGTAACACACTGCAGTATGCTGAAATACACAAACACACTGTTACATGCTGTAACACACTGTAACACACTGCAGTATGCTGAAATACACTAACACACTGTAACACACTGCAGTATGCTGAAATACACTAACACACTGTAACACACTGCAGTATGCTGAAATACACTAACACACTGTAACACACTGCAGTATGCTGAAATACACTAACACACTGTTACATGCTGTAACACACTGTAACACACTGCAGTATGCTGAAATACACAAACACACTGTTACATGCTGTAACACACTGTAACACACTGCAATATGCTGAAATACACTAACACACTGTTACATGCTGTAACACACTGTAACACACTGCAGTATGCTGAAATACACTAACACACTGTTACATGCTGTAACACACTGTAACATACTGCAATATGCTGAAATACACTAACACACTGTTACATGCTGTAACACACTGTAACATACTGCAATATGCTGAAATACACTAACACACTGTAACATACTGCAATATGCTGAAATACACTAACACACTGTTACATGCTGAATGAAAGCTACACTATTTAAAAAGAAAGTAAAAAGAAATAAATCCCGAAAAAGAAATTACAGCAAAAAAATGCTGTTTATTCAGTGACATCCTGTTTTCTTGTTCTGTAAAAATAACTATTAAAAGACTACAGAATCAGTCACAGGTCAACTGTTAAACCATTATTACAATTTACAATTTAATTATGAGACAGAGTCATTAGGGAAAAGCCCAAAATGCACCAAATCACTGACCATAAAAATGACACAAGCCAACTGTAATGGTTTCGGTAATTTTTCTCAACAGGGGGTTAATGCTAATGTTAACGCTAATGTTTAAAAGTCTCTCTCCAGTTCTTAACAGCCTCTGTGACTTCAGCAGGACATCTCGTAATGAAATGTCAGAAAGTGTAAAGCTGTCTCGTTTTGGATTTAAAATAACTCCAGAAGGTTTATGAGGATTATATTATCACATGATGTCAGAGAGTGTTTTAGCCACTCTGTGTAGTGAGGGCATTTCTTATTTAAGCTGCAAATAATCACACGATTCACATAAAAAATGTGAACTTGCACATGACAATTAATGGATGTTTTAGATATTATACTTTTTTTTTTTTTTTTTTACATTTTTTAAATTTACACATATTTGTGTGCTTTTCACGTGATTTTGCCATCGTTTTTTTTATTATCATTTCCTTTTGATTTTTCTTCAGAATTCATTTATTGAACTTCCATCCATCCGTCCATTTTCTACCGCTTATCCGGGGTCGGACAAACAAACAAAAAAACAGAAATTATTATTATTTTTTTTATTTCTGCACAATTTGTTTATTTTTATTCTGCCCCTTGCAGTTATTGCAATTTTAGGGACATAACACGTTTTTAACTCACTTAAAAAACACACACAACACATTCACGTGTTATTACGTGTTACTTCCATGTTACTTAATTAAATCATGAAACTTGAAGCTTGCAGTATTGATAATTGTTTTGCTGGAACGTATATTCAGTAGAAGGGATGCTTTGTTTTGAGAGCTTGTCAATCAAACAAGCCACGCCTCCTAGCTATGGTGCCGTGACCTGCGACAGTGTTATGTTTTGGTGGCATATTTGACAGACGCTTTTTATCCGTAGCGACGTATAAAAGTGCTTTATCCATGAACACGTCCATCCTGACAGGCCACAGGTTAAGAAATAAAACAGATGCTAAAAGTTTCAGATCAGATTTATCAGACATTTCTCAGCTGATGCTGTTCTGCTGTTGATGGTCATGTCTTCAACCTGGAGTCTGAGCGCTGGGTTAAAACAGCAGTCCGGTGGAACAGCAGCTGGATATTAGGCTATTATGTAACCTCAGAAATTGAGACAAGGGGTTAACGGGGACACTCCTCCGCCAGACGGACCGGCGCTGCGCGAGAGGAAAACGGAGAAGGGAGGAGGCGGGGTCAATCGCGCGCGTCGGATTTCACAAAACACATACACACGCAGATACACACACGCTTGCACACGCAGGCACGTGACTCCAAATGGCCGCTGTCGCTTCCTCAGCCTCGCGCAGAGCTCCGTCCCCACTTCCCGTCTCTCCGTCCGAGGCTTTCCAACGCGCGCGCCGTTTCTAAGCCTGCTTTCCTGTTTCCCATTTGGAGGTCACTTGCGCACGGGGAGGGTTACACACACACACACACACACACACACACACACACACACACACACACACACACACACGCGCGCGCGCACAGAGCAAGAAAAACGCCGGCACGACACCCTGGAGTAACAGCATCACCGCTCATCAGAACCGAACCGGCGAGAAGAACTCGATCAGTCGAGATACGCCGGTGGGCGGAGCCAACAGGTTCCAGCTTCCAGGTATTCATTCTTTCCTTCTTCTCCAAAACTCCTTGCTTACACGATCTGCTCCTCCTGTCATTCTCATCAGCAACATTTCTCATACTGACATGTTGTTTTTAAAGTTCACCTCCCACCCTCAACCACATCAGATATTGTTTATCATGCTGATCTTTCTGGTGGTTGATGAATTTATTCATTATTTCAGTGAGAACGAGAAGTTACGGGTTGTTGTGTTGCCCTGATGTCATGGCTCTGTTATTACGACAACAGACATCAGACATAAAAGTGACACAAACAGTCATGATTCATTGTCAGCGACTCAAAAGCACGAGTTGTCGTGCACCATTTCCCAGAGATGGTGGCCCTTGTATTGATGCGAAATCCAGCATGCAATTAGTGAGCGAGATAGAGAGCTATGGGATGACGAGCACAATGTTGTTGGCGTAGATATTAAGAGAAATCTGTTAAGATGATGAGGCACCAGAACTGAACGCACTAAAGTGCCACTGCATCGCACTCTTTTGTGTTAACAAATAATTCATACCTACCTCACCTGCCGTATAGCAGAGTAAGCATTACCTGTGCATAGGCTTACATTAATCACAGAAATAATGTTTTACCAGTTTCTTTACAGAGTATGTTGTCAGTATCCTAACATTATGCATTTGGAGCTGCTGTTGAAAGAGCTGCTGTTATAGATAATGAACCAACACATTCTGACCAATCAAAATCCAGCATTTGTGATATAAACAATCATTTACAATGTGCTTAATCACTGTTTACTCCGACAAGTGGGTACGTGTTACACTATTCTGTCTCAATCAATTCTTCCGACACACCAGTTCCATCAGAAAAAAAGTAAAAACGTTCCCCCGCTCTGCTTCCTTATAAGACGAACTGCAGAAAACAGAATGGAAAAACCAAGAGAAAAAAGCCTGATAGTGACTCAACATCTCCTGGCAAAAATTATTTATTTCTTTTTTCAGAGTTTCTGATGGTTTATTTAACTTATTTTCTTTCCCGCATGGTACTTGGAACAGATTGTTTTTTTGGGAGAGGACAGCAGAAGGACTGGACGTTTTTAGAGGACCGGAGTGTGTCAATGTGGAGTGTACAAAAAAAAAAAATCCCACACACACAATGCAGTGGATTGTGTTTGTGACAATGGTGCTATTGTTACGGGGCTTAACATAGTGCTGTGTCGCCCTACTGGGTCCTGATGGTGTCAAACTGTCAGATCTACAATTAATGCACAACTTAAACCAGTTACGGATTGCTTGGGTTGCTTGTGCGCCAATTGTTCCTTGCTTTGTGCTTTTTCCCCCAACCTATACACACTATATTTGCAGCAAACCTACAAATGACTACAGAAGCATACTGCACGTCAAAGGATTCCTCTGTAAAGTGTTAGTTTCACTCAAAGTTCCAGCTCAGCATATGATGGTCGTTTTGTGTGTAAAGAATCAATTAGTAAAGAGGACCAGTCGCTTCAAAAATCCTGTTTATTCTCTTGACTTCCTACAAAGTTTATATTTTAAATCAACAAGTAAATTAAGTCTCTTTTTCCAGAGGCTGTTATCTCTCAAAGCAGTTCCCAGAAGTTGTTTAGGCTCTGAAGGAACCAGACGTAGCTTTTTTTCGTCTATGAAGAAAACAGGCACTGTTTCTGAAGGACATATAACTGACAAAAAACAGCCCTGGTTCTGGACAACGGCATCTCGGGGAATAGGGGTCTGTTTCTGCAGGTTGTTTGGGTCTGACACAGGTTCTGTTTCTGGGGAACATTATCTCTTGTAACTGGTTCTGTTTCTGGAGAACGTTATCTCTCGATACAGATTCTGTTCCTGAAGGACATATAACTGATAAAAAACAGCTCTTGTTCTGGACAGCAGCAGCTCAGGAAGAGTTGTCTGTTTCTGCAGGTTGTTTAGGTCTGAGTCAGGTGCTGTTCCTTAAAGGCCCTTTGGTTTGGAGAGCAAGCGTGCAGGTTTTGTTCTATTCTGCATGTAGGAAGCAGGAAGATTCAATTCAAAGGGCACTGAAAAGAATTAACTCTTGAAACAGGATTGTTTCTTGAAATTTTTCCTCTCAGAACAGTCTTTGATCATAGAGCCAGATTATCTGGAGGTTGTTTATCTTTATCTTTAAAGGCAGTTCCATAATGTCCAGAAGACAATATTTCTGGAAGCCTGCTCTAAGGAAAGCAGGTTCTGATTCCGGAGAACACGTTCAGCAAGCAGGATTGATTTCGAAGGGTCTTTGGCATTGAAGGAAACAGAGTCTGTTTCTGGAAGACCTAATTCCTTCTGTGTTTTATTTCTAGAAGGTGTTAAGCTCTCAAAACCAGCTCTGTTTACATAAGTTTATTTAAAGCATTTTCTGGATATTCACCTCTGCAAAAAGCCCTTGTATTTTGGAATGGCTCCATTTAAAGCAGACTCTGTTCCTGGAAAGTGTTAACTCTGGAGATAGTTTTTGTTTCTGGAGAACATTAGGTCTACAGTTTGGTTTTGTTTCTTTAGAATTTTAGACCTAAATTTTAGCTCTGGAGCCAGGGCCTGTTTTTGGAGAATGCTATCTCTGAAGGCAGGTTATGTTTTTGAAGAACATTAGCTCTGAAGACAGGATCTGTTTCCAGATTATGTTCTCTCTTGAGACTGGTTGTGTATGTTGAGAAGGTTATATCTCAATACAGGTTCTGTTTCTGGAGACAGGTTCTTATGGCTTTATGTTCTATTTGGGGAGGATTTTATCTTTTGAAGGCTGTTATGTTCGCACTGAAATCAGAAATCAGTTATTGTTTGTCTAAAATATTAGCTTCAGGAACAGATTCTGGAAGTGCACACAGATTTTAGATTGCATTAGGTCTGGAATGAGGCTGTGGAATCTGTTTCTGGAGGATGTCTTGCTCCGAAGCAAGCAGTTTCTGTTTTTGGAGAACACTCAGCCATGTGCCATGCTATTGGACTGGTACTCAGCTGCCAGGAGCCTCCCACATGTTCTGGCCTCGTGTTGATGTGGTCAGACCAAGCTAGCCAAACAGATCAGCCCAAACCACATAGACAAATTAGGGCTGAGGAGTTGAGCTGTGGCATGCAGAGGTGTAAAACCTCATTTTCCAAGAAGGTCTTCTGCAGTCCTGCTTGGAAAAGGGATCATAAAGTTTTGTCTTTGTTTCATAAGTGGTTGTTCATAGTGGAGTTTGAATTAGATACTGGGAACACGTAAGCCATTATTTTGTATGATTGCAGAAGATCATTTTTTTCTGAGATGGTTATCACAGAAGCTATGAGCCATTAGGAGATGTTTGATAAGAGTTGGACCTCTTTGAGCAATACTAAACTAATACATAGCTAATCGGTGTAATCCATCTCGTGTTCCTCAAGACAAACACAGCAGTCGAGGATGCTTCACCGGAGTGAACATTGCGGCTAATGCAGCGGAAAGCATAGTTGCGAGGCTTTGGTGAAGCTCAGTAACATGTGATTCGCCTTGTAGTGCCTCTGGGGGAGAGAAGGAGTGTGGGAAAGGCCTGAAAAGTGCAAAGAGATTGTGAATGAAAGGCAGGATTGGGAAGTTAAACCCCTATGATGTGCTGAGAGACGCGTGCGGAAGCTCCATGAATGCTGATGCTCTTCTGCCATTAGTGAGTCCACGCCAGGACTCAACTCCATCGCAAGGGATGAAGGCTTTTCTTTTTATATCCCCCCTCAAACCCAGCCTGTCTTTTTGGCTATTTCTCCTGCGTCTTTGATGGTATTAAAGTTTTCACGTGTCAGACAGCACAGATCCCAGCGAGATGAAGAATGGAGAGATGAGAGGGAGAGGGAAAGGGAGCAACTAGGTCAGACAGATTGGATAACTCAGTTGCCTCTTTCAGCCTCTTGAAATGGGCGTGACTTTTTCTGCTACACATTTGGTGAAGCACACTTTCAAGCGCTTACAGTAAAAAAGGTCTCTCCTGCCAAGGTGCTTCAGGTGCTTCCTGGGTCGACACCATGATACTTGACTTTATCCATGAGAAAGAAGCGGACACAAATTTGACAACAACCAGAATGGAGAAAAGGTGGTATGGTGAGATTTTCCCGGGGCTGTGCTAACAATAACTGGGGAGAAACTAAGAGAAAATAAGTCCTCTGATGAAAACAGTCTGTTTTCATCAGAGGACTTATTTTTGACATTTTTCTGATTTTTGGTATTGTTGAAACCATCTTGGTTTAAGCTTCTTTTTGGTAAGAAGAGTTTGAACAAAGGCAACCCGTAGATTTTCTACATTCCTGGTCCAACTGAAAAAGAAAAGCCCATATGTGTAGTTAGGACGAAATAAGCCATAATCATAATAATAATCATGGAGCATTGCAGCTCTTGGCTTTATGTGCTTTCCCTGCTATCAGCATCCCAACTAGAACAAGCTGTTCAGCCTTTTATTTGTCATGAAAGTGCTGACGTGGTTTTGTAATTCGCTTCTGTTACACTACAGTATCATTACACATATCAGGAGTCCGTGGCTATAAAAAGCGCTGTTTTCCGCCACAAAGTTAATAACACCAGACTGTAACTGAACCTGGTGACCTTTTGTGTTGAAAGAGGCTTTTATTTTCATGTGTATCAATGTAGTAGCACTTCTTCGTATATCTCTTTCTCTCTTGCTCTTGGTCCTACTCAGGCTTAGGATTTCAAGCTGCAGATTAATTGAAGCGATATTCGTGACCTCAGACAGCCGTACTACGTTTATATTCACCAGTGACGTTTTAAATTTATTTGTCCCCCTGTGCTGATGGTATCTGGGACTGGATTCGGAGCATTTATACCGGTATGTAGAGGTTTGGAGCTGTAAGTACAGTACCTATCCCTCCTTCCAAACCCCCTCTTCTTTAATAAACGGCCTCCTCTGGGCTGTTGCATTTCCCTGCAGGACAGCACCATTAGTTTTGACGGATGATCTGTTCTTCCTTTGAAACGGCAATCTTAAGCACATTGTCATAGAAAATCTGATTCACACAACCACCACCACCGCCGCCCCCCCCTCCTTTTTCCTGCCACCATTCTCTATCTTGTTTCACACTCCTCTCCCTCCACTTCAGCCAGGATTCTAATTCTCCTCCTTTTCCCCTCTCAATTTGTCGCTAATTTGCTGGAAGTGCTCTTTGCCTCAAGGGCCGCTTGAGTTCTATTGTGTTTCATCTTCATTTCGTCTTTCTGTGTGTGTGTCTGTGTGTGGAGTCAGAACGTCAGATGGTTTTGCGCTGGCAGTGCGTGTGTGAACTGATGCTTTATATGTGGGGATCGGTAAGGACGTATGTCTCTAGCGGACGTATTACTGTAGACGTCTACAGAATGTTAGCAAGCACCTAGTGCACTATTTCCCGTAAAACACTGTTTGGATTTTGTCTTTCTGATGGATCATACAACTTTTGTCCTTGACAAACCCAACACGTTTTATTTCAAAGTATTGGCACCCTTCGTGTAATTCAGAGCAATGGCCACTAAAAGTAGCCTCAAAAACAAGCTCATTCCTAAATCACAGAGCACCACATTTTAAAGGCCGGTATCACTGCTGAGAAGATCGTAGCATTTTTAATGTCAAATTATGCAAAATGTTCTTCCTTGTGCGTTATCGTGGGGTTTCCGTGATCCTCAAGTGGTCGCATTTCCTCATAGATAGTATTACAGATGCATTTTCAGGTAACATGACAAGCTGTGAATAAAAACAAGAGTGAAAAAAAAGAGACTGTTTATATCTAGCTGATATATGATCATAAACTGATATATATATAAATATAATTATAAATAAATGATGGCATGTTTGTGAATTTATCACCATGCACCACCACCATGCATTGTGGATTATTACTTGCTAGATTATTTCTGGAGCAACAAGATGAGAGCAACAAAATATCGAATGCCGAGAGATTTCCCAGGATATGTGTCCTTTCACAAAGACCTAGTACATCTGATCTGATTACCTTTTATACATATATTAGGTTTTATGAGAATTATGTTTAGTGTCTCTACCTAAAAGCTACAAAATGGCTGCACAGATCTGTTTGGCTGAGGACTAAACAGTCTTTAGATTGCATCCTTTGCAGTAATTGTCCACATAGTTGAACTGCTCGTTTCTTTGTACATTCCCCTCTTCCTTTCTGTAGGAGGTACCAAACAGGCTATTAATGAGATACAACAACCCTTAGAGGAAAAAAAACAAACCAAACCCTAAATAGTGGTGAGCCACAGAAATATAGCACTGAAGCTCTCCCACAGTCTGAGAGCTGGTGTGAATGAAATTAGCCTGAGCAGTGACGGATGTGTCGGCGTAAATTAAACCAGCTCCCCCTTCTGCTAGGTGACAGCACAGAGGTGATTAGGCCTCGTCTCCGCAATGTTTTGTAATTTATGAACCTACGCTTCCGTATCGCCTGTGCTCGAACAGCGGCCCCACACACTCCATTGACCATGGCCATTATAGCCGAGAGCTGGGGAGTTAAAAATGGCCTCATTTTCCTCTTGAGGAGCCACATTTTCCTCAGGTCTGAGCGTAGTAAACATCCCCAGTGTGTTGTTTTGGTCCTCATGTGCATTAAATGTGCTGACTCTGGCCCAAAGGTAACACTTTTGTTGGTTTGTGTTTGTTGTGTATGATCCAATGCTCATGCTTTATTCTTAACCTTAGGTGACACGTGTATTTTACTACATACAGTGTTACTATATGTTAAGGGAAATATTTTCTTTGGTTAAATTGAATGAGGTCACAGCTTGTCTGAACTTGCTTTTCTAGTCGTGGTAAGATTTTTTTTTCCCACAAAAAGCTGAAGCTTTTTCGAAACAGGAGGCTTGGTGTAAGTCATAAATGTTAGAAAAGTCAACATTTATATTCAGGTATAAGAGAACATTGTCATTGCCCTATAGTTGGTCTAACACAACACTGATCTTTTTTCTTTTTTTTTTAAAAAATTAGCATTGTAGAAATGTTTACCTTTGGTACGGATAGGTGTATTCCTATTAGTCAAGCGCTCCTTGGTTAAAATGTATCCCCACGACAGGCCTCCCACCATCACATGTTCATTTGTTTTTTAACGTTCCATCAGTCTACTGCATTCCTTGCACAGATCCCCTTCAAAAATGCATTTATCAAAAGGCTGCAACATATTTCATTTTTAAATTCCTATTAACTTCACCTCTCGATGGAAGGTATTGCACATCCAAATGGGAAACCCATGGCAACTAGTGCGAGGACTCGGAGATCAGCATTAACAAATCACCCGTTAACGAGTATTTCACAACGCTTGAATCCATCATGTGGAAGAATCCTTTGGGGAAAACACTGAAACCTTGTTTTGTGAAATGAGTTTTCACAAACACAGTGCTTCATTGCATGTTGTCAGAGCAGCAGCGTTTTTGGTTTATGGCTTCCTCTGACAGAACATTTGTGGCTGGTTGAAAGTGGGGAGAGTTACGAAATTAAATTGAAAGACGCCCGTTGTGCATAGAATTTGTTTTGTTCTTAGATTCTTCTGCTTTCCGAAGTCCTCGTTTTCTTGCACATCTGCACCCAAAAAAAAAAGGGCCAAAACTACAGCATGCTCTTTCCACTCAACTTTCCTGAAAGTCTCCGCTGCAATAGTTCCTCAATCACCAGCTTGACAATACACCCTTTTTAACCCTTGTATGTTGTTCGTATTTTTGTTACTCAGCCAGTGTTCGTGGGTCTGGTGATCTCGCTGCATTTTTGGGGTTTTAATTATGTTAAAATACTCTACAGATGTTTACTTCATCCCAATTACAAGCAGTATAAACAGCATATATGGTTAATATTTGCCCTTTAGCTTTATTACATCACATTTTTTAATTAAAGTGCTACTTGTTTTTTTGTTGTTTACTTTTTAATAAAATGGAATAAAAAAACAGAAAATCAAATTTAATCAAGTTATGAGTGGGAAAAAATCAACAAATTTACAAGGAAGCAAAGTTTTTCAAAACTATTGATGTTTATGAATATGGGTCCCACAGACACCGAACAACATACAAGTGTTAATCAAGCCAGCCACGTCACCACACCACCGTATCTACTCTTTTCCCTCATTTCTTTTAAAGTTAGCAGGAAAAAGAAAAAAACGACATTGTTGTCAGAGCTTCTGTTGCAGAAATTTAACTTGCACTTTCTGACCAATCAGAATTCTAGAGCCTTGTGGAATAAGTAATATACTGAATTCCAATGAGGAACATCTCCACTGTACTATAAACAGCAGGTGGGTGGGGAACGGTGCATACAAGCCCAGAACATGTCCTTTAGCCAACACTGAAGGCTTTAGTGTTGTAACTCGCCTCTTCTGCAACTTGTGCACAAACGACCTTTGTTCTGAGAGCCGTCACTGCCCAGTGGCCAGAGTTTTGGAATCAGCCGATTTGGATTTGCGGTAAACATACCTCATACAGGGTACATGACTTCCAGCTCTTTTTCCTCCCCTCTTTATTTTGGCCCGTTCTATTGTGTGCTTAATGTAATTTTTACAGCTTTTAAAGATGCGTGACGTGCCAGTAGTCTGATTGTTAGCCAGCATCTGGAGCTGATTCAGTTCAGCCCGTGATCGTTAAAATGAAAAAAAAAATGAAAGAGAAAATGAAAAATCTCCCTCCCTGACGTAACTCTTCAGTAAGCACTAAAGAGGATGGTGCCAGCTCGGCTTGTTGGCTTCTCGGCTGCTACACACACACACACACACACACACACACACACACTGTATGAAGCACCACCAGTAGTTGGTCTTCATTAGTATCCAAGGTTGACAAGATAGCAATGCTGAAGGTCTTTCAGTTGGTTGTCAGGGCAATTTATTTGCAGAGAATTCCTTAGTTGTTATAAATGCTGCTCATCACCCTTTGGCCCTGAAAATGTCACTGGGTTTGACCTTTGATCCCAGTCCTGCCACACAGCTATAAAATCTTTAGGGATGGGACGTGGGTACGGTAATGCCTTCTTAAAGGCCACTTCGATTTGTCACTGTGTGATTCATAACAGAAATCTGAACATCTTTATTCTGTATTCTTCTGTATATGTGAAATAGACTGTTCTGGTGGGTGGGGATTTGATTGGCATTCCAACAATGGGTGTTTTCCATACAGCCCTGTATGTTATAATTTTGAGTCGCGTTCCTGAGTCGAGATTTCCTGAAGCTAAAGTAAAAAATGTTTTTCCCCATCCTCCAGAGATTCAAACGCTGTTGATGTCACTGCCATATGTGGCAGAAAGTCTAAGAGAGCAAAATTGGCCATACTTTTAAAGAGGGAGTGGTATGTTCTCTTTTTCTTATCAATCACAGCAACACTAGGCGATCGTGGGCTTCTGCGGGCTCGTGCATGCAGAAGTGGGTGAATAACACAGGAGTACGTTAAGCCACCCCAAAGGAGAGAGATGAAACATGTCTGGGTGTGGAGGAGGGGCAAGTGAAACTTTAACTGGGTGTTGGGAGGGGGAGGTGAAATGTGACTGGGTGTGGGGGAGGTGTGGTTGATTGGGTGTGGGGGGAGTGTGAGGTAAAACATGGCTATGTGTGGGGGAGGGTAAGGTGAAACTTGACCGTGTATGGGGGAGGGTTTGTGACTGGGTGTGGGGGAGGGGAGACCAATCATGTCTGGGTATGAAGGAAAGGTGAAACCTGTCCAGGTTGTTAGGGATTAGTAAAATGTGACCAGTTGTGAGGAAGGGGTTGATGATGTGGGGAAGGGGGTTGAAATGTGACTGAGTGTGGGGGAGGGGTGTTTAAAATCAACTGATCGAGGGTTGTCACTTGACAAGCAGTAGGTTAGCTTGTAGGCAGGACTTTTTCAGAAAATATGGACAATAGACTGTCATTTGAAGAAGAGATGGCATGATATCACTTTTTCTTTTTCGATAATAAAACCTTAGGTATCAGTCAAAACAAATATTTATTTTGTAAACAGACATAATAAAATTGACCCTAAATTGACCCTAAATCCCAGCACAGTCTTATACATAAAATATTTCTAGTTCCATAAATGGATTTCTTTTCCAAATTCAGGTCGTCTTTTGCTTATACTTGTTACATATTATCTGCCATATCCTACCTAACATTTTTGCTGGTTTCGGCCCATTAATGTTATAGATACCGGGTTCGGTGCCTTTTCTAATTTGAAAAGTTTAGTAAAAATGAATCATACGCAATTAAGCTAGCGAGGTCACAAACTGGACACTTTTGATTCAGGTTGCTGTTAACCGGTATATATTAGATCTCTTTCCTCACCAAGCAAAATTCAGTAGAGAATTTGATTTAAGATTAGTCAGCATGACGCAACCGTGTGAGATATTCAAATTCCTGATGGTATCCATGGTGTAGGCTTGCAGAAATAAGAAAGCACTTTTTGTTTGCTTTTGGCCCCAGATGCCTCATATCTGCACTTCCTGTAGTAACAAAGAGTTATGCAAATGTACTTTGCTTTTGCGTTTGCCTTGGATCCGCGTCCGACTCCAAGTTATGGTTTTCACGGCAACTTCTTTTTAAATGAAATGTCTCCACGGGTTTTGCCTTGCTTTGTGGGTTTTGACCCATGATCCCCGATTGTGCACAGTTTAAGTTTCTCACAGGAGAGCTAACTTTAGCTGGAGGAGAAACAGCGAGGATAGCAAGGATGCCATCATCAGAACTGTTTCTTCTTTTCCTTCTGTTGCCTCCTTGCTGACATCTTGAGGCATTTCACAACGATTGCACGTTCTCTTTCCTAAAGAAAAATCTTTATAGCGCACAGACGCACGGCCTCGATGGCATAGCAGTCTTCTTTCAATCGAACGAATGGAAGTTCACTGATTGCCAAATTTGTTGTTCTTAAGACCTCTTCAGCTCTTTTATAAGATTTCTTAAATTGCAAAAAGTTGCGTTGCATTGCAACACATTCGCAGCTGTGGCAGCAAACAGGAGTCCGGGACTCTGCAGCTGTTTGTTGTGTCGTCGGTTTTGAAACTTCAGACCACAGAATCGAGGGCACCATGGCCTCTTGGCGAGTCATCATGCAGGTGGAACGGAGACTGCAACTCCTCAACATATGCAGTACACGTCACTCGATTTAGTTATAACATCCTGCTCTGTTAACTTGGGCTGCGATTTCAGACCCATTAACCATCCGCAGGGATTATAAGCCTAAAACATGATGTCTTGATGCCTGGTGCCTTTCCTTAAAAAAAAAAATCTGCTGTCTCTATGTCCGCTCACCAAGTGTTGAAGATCATGACCCATTTCAGCCTATTTCAAAGAATGGTTTTGAATTACAAATAATCTAAAGTGTGGTTTTCTGCTGAGTGCACTATTATTCAGAGAGAACGGGGGGCTGTTGAAAAGAGACCGTCTGGCCGTGAGTGTCTCGTCAGGAGGCTAATTAACATAAAAACAACCTCGAGATCGCTCTCAGCCACTTGTTTAACAATTTCTGGACATTTGATCTGCCCAAAAGAGTTGGAACCGAGTCAGATTTAAGACATTCATTCTTTTCTCCCCTGAACACATCAAATCATGAAATACTTTTTTTTTCTCCTTGCTCGAGTCTCTGATTTCTCACTCCAGATGTGATCTGCTGTATAGAATTCCTTGAGGATTCCTTCAGTGTCAGTATTGTCAGCGCATCAGAGGTTTCTCATACTTACTGCCTGATGCTTAGCCAACAGCATGCCGAGGTGTGAACCTCATCTGTCTGTTTCTTTCTCTCTGTCTGGGCAGCAGTGCTGTTCTTTCCATCATGGTCAGAATTTGTCTAGTTAAAATTTGGGGATAAAAGCTAACAGTGACTGAACATGAACGACTTTTGGCCAACATAAATCTCATTAAATTTGGACTGTATATTCAGTCACACAAAAATGACACCAAAATTCAGCAAATTGAAACTTTTTTTTCCTTTGTTAGTTTATTTTCTTTGTATCAGTGAATAAAAATGTATTTGGATTTTGATAGAATTTTCAGGGACAGAAAGTTAACAAAATTCGATTACGGAATTTGCTGTTTTAACCACTACCAATAAAATGGATCAGGTAATAGCTGAATATAATGTACAGAAAAATTATACAAATTAATTTTGGGAACAATGTGCACAAAATGCAAGACAAGACAAGACAAGACAAGAACCTTTTATTGTCATTTCAACCATATATAGCTGTTGCAGTACACAGTGAAATGAGACAACGTTTCTCCAGGATCATGGTGCTACATAAAACAAAGACAGGGCTAAGGACGTGTAAGTAGTCTTAGCCACATAAAGTGCAACTGTGCAACCTGGTGCAAACAATGCAGGACAAGACAAACAAGACAATGCAGGACAAAAGACAGTGCAGGACAAAAAACAGTGCAGACATAAAGTTACAAGACAATACAAAAAGTACAAAAAATGCAATACACAAAAGACAATAAACAGTAATAATAATAATAAACAGCGCCGACCGACCGGTGTATATACTGAATGTTCAAACAATATTTCGTGCAGTAACATTAGAATGAACACAGTTTCTTAGCAGCAGGTCCTTTGGATAATATATAGAGTTGTACAAAAAAAAAAAAACAGCAGATGACTGAAATATTGTATAGTATGTGCGTAATGGCTGAGATATTGTACGATATGTGCAAAAACAGCTGAAATGTTGGACAGCATGTGCAACATGAATTCCAAATTTTTCTTCTTTTGTTTACACTCCCTAAACTGACGGTTAAGTCCAGATTATCACTATAAATTGGCACTGGGACGGAAAAATTGTATTCATTGACACAACGGGAATGTTTTCGTGTCAGGTTCATACTGTATAAACAGGCTGACTACAGGGAATCTTGCTCAATCTGGCAACAGTGAAGGAGTCCCGGGTAATGTTTGAAGACAACCCGAAACTAAGCAATGTTTCTAATTCTCATTATGGCTAAAATGAGTTGTAATGTGATACGTTATTTTTTGGCATTGCTAAGAATAATCTGATAAAGGTTTGTAAACGAACAGGTTCATCATGTTAAGATAAGCTTAAACAGGAAACATTATTACTGTTTATCTTTCAGCAGAATATATAAAATGCAGAAAAGAAGCAAAGAGGGTGTGCTAGCAGGGACGATTAATGCTCTGGCATTATCTCGATGCATCATCAAGCTTTGGAATGTTGTGCTAAGCAAAGTCTGTTGGACAGGTGGCTGGAAGGGGGTCGTGTTAATTGATTAATGAGAGCAGTGATCTACGACATCCCCCTCCACCCCCTACAGGCAGCTCTTAAAGCAACACTGTCACCCTAAATCATCTCCTACCAGCTCAGGGAAGAAGAACTCGAACAATTACTGGGATTAGCATAAGAATATGCCCTCGCTTGCTCTTTGTGAAGTTTGGCTTTTGAGAACTTGGCCTTTGGTTCAGGGTACCATGAAGACCAAATGGCTTATAAATTCCAGTGTTTAATTTATGGCTAATAGAC
Organism: Tachysurus fulvidraco; assembly: GCF_022655615.1. Lineage (NCBI taxonomy): Eukaryota > Metazoa > Chordata > Actinopteri > Siluriformes > Bagridae > Tachysurus > Tachysurus fulvidraco. The sequence continues at coordinate 20,712,388 of NC_062525.1, forward strand.
GTTTGCGTGTTTTTTTGTGTTGCCATCTCAGGCAGTAATTATGATGTTTTTTATTGTGCAAAATGAGTCAATGTGGACCAAAAAACCTGCGTCCTGGACTAACTACAAAATAACCTTACAAGCAAATTGGGCTCTGATTCTGTTGCTGACGAGAGATTTGTAAGAGGCGTAAGTCTGAAATTCAGAAGAGAAACAAATCATTAAAACATTAAGGGAGGATGTTATCCATACTGTTTACATTTACATTTACAGCATTTAGCAGACACCCTTATCCAGAGTGACTTACAACTGAGCAACTGAGGGTTAAGGGCCTTGCTCAGGGGCCCTGCAGTGTTTTTATTTCAATTACTGTCCTATGGTTTAGGATACACCTTGTGATAAAAAGTGTTACAGCAGCTTACGCAAATGTTGCAGTTGAAGAGACTCAGAAACAGAATGTCCAGCTTCCCGAATAAGATTTGTTTGTTTACAGTTTTGTAATGTGATCTCACTGAATAACAGTGAAACCTGAGCTGACTCTGGGGTTTATCACTGAATGGAACAGTGATTTACAGTATCAACGCACTTTTCCCTTGAGCTTTTTCCTTGTCAGAAAAATACTGTCCCCATGCAGCTGTGGTCCATATTACGCCATTCTTGTCAAGGAATATTAATTATTGCTGCATGCAGCAAGGTTCTGTTTGACCCTCCCTTGGCTCTGGAGTTTCAGAGTTTATAGTTTTGTTTCCACAGGGGGTCTCCAAGCTCATATCCTTGGAACTCCTCTTCCATTGTCCTGTTGTTGGTTCTCAGCTCCAGACTCAGTGTGACACGGAAGCTTTCCAGGATTTCTTCAAATTCCTCTGGGAAACTGAAAGTGGAGGCCAAAGCCAAAAAGAGGCATCTTTTCTGCTCAGGTGGTGCAGAAATATGACTTCAGATATATTGGCCTGTAGAGTGGGACTCGGTGTCCTGCCGATTCCCCGGTGTGTGAACACGCACATTTATTTATACTTCCATTGTTTGATGTAGAGTCCAGTGAGATCAGTGCAGCAACTCTCATGACTTGTTAAAGTAAATCTGGTCAGAACCATCTCTGCTGTCATGGCATCCCATCGAGAACCTTGCATGGTTTCATGGTGTGTGTCCAGCCAGAGGACACTCATGCAGGACAAGTCATGCAGAGAACTGTCCAACTTGCCTAATGAGATCAGCTTTCCAGTTACGATTGTTGACAGCTTTGGTGTCTCTGCTCAGTTTGATCTGTTTCACCATGCCTTCTGAAAGCCAAATAAATCCAACGAATCACGTCTTTGCATATCTTCGCCAAACAGTGTTGAGTCTTTTTCCTTAAAAAGAAAAAAAAACAAAAAAACAATTGCGCTCAAATCTGTCACGTCATGAAAAATCGCAGGAAAAACTGCCCTGCACCCGGTGCACAGCATGTGATCTGTTCCACATCATGATGCTCTTGTCAAGGAATATTAATTGTTCTTGGACACAGCGAGGTTCCCTCCACCCCTCCCTCAGCTCTGGAGTTTCGGATTTTATGGTTGTGTTTCCACAGGGGCTCTCTGCCTTATGCCCCCACGCCTTAACCCTCATTGTACTGGTCTAGGTCCTTGGCTCAGGAATTATGACTTGGCAGCTTTTCCATACTCCCTGCTTGTTCCTCTGGGAGACAGAGGGTGGAGTGGGATATGTTAGTGTCTAAAAGCTAGACTAGCATTACAGTTCTGGTAAGCTCACCTTTCATAGTCAGTCAAGGAAGCTCTGGGTATAAATACATAGTCTTGCATCTCAAGGCCACATGTGGTTCTGTATATTCTTCCCTAATTCACCTTCACCAACTGATGATGTCATCCTTCTCACAATTGCAAAAAGTTATTTGGTTCCCAACACAAATAGGTATAACTATGTGGTATTCATCTTGATTTCTGACAGTGGCGGTTCTAGGGTTTTTCAGTAACAGGGGCCATTAAGGGGCCACATGTTACATTCAGGGGCCAAGTACAGTTTACATTCAAGCACTCAAAATAATTTACTCAGTACGGTGCAAATACATTTCTGCAGTCATTCCTTTTTCAATCGCTCGAGTGCTGCCAATTGTTTGGGTGTGGAATTGCATCTGTGATGCATCTGCAATCAGGGGCCAATCAGATTTTAGCAGGGGCCAGGGCCCACGTGGCCCCGCCTCTAGAACCGCCCCTGATTTCTGAGGAACCAGAATCTGGTTTAAATGCAAGGTAGTTGTGGTTATTGTTTACGACGAGACATTACAGTTCAAAAGTGCAGTTTTTTCTTCACTAATTGCTGATTTTCTTACACATTTTTGATATTGGAACTTTTCTTAATATATGCAATTATTTATGCAAAAATGGTTTCAACTAATTAAATATGCATACTTTAAAGTATTTGTTAGATGTTAATAGAATTAAAATGGCCATTTGATTGAACTCTAGAGAGCGTTTTACGGGACTGTTTGCTGGAATATCGTTTAGGTCAAGAAAACAGGCAGTGTTGCAAAATAAATATAGCTATTATCAACATTTTAGGAGATTCCTGTGGTCATCAAGAGTGGACAAAACAGTGGGAGTTTGGGTTGAGTTGAGTTGAGTTTCTGGTGAGAGGAGACGACTTGTACGTGGATCCAATAGATGATATCATCATTTTTACCTGAAATGATCTCACCTTCAAATAAGACCCCAGTTCTGTTCTACAAAGATAAAGAAAGGGAACGAGAACAGGACCAGTGCTGCAAATGTGAAACCAACTCCTCCACAAGACAGGAAGTGGGGTCATAGGTCACATAGAAGCCCCAGGCATGGCTCAGACAATTGTGATGTTGGGAAACAAGAGACAACATGTTATGGGAAAGAGTGGAGTTAGCTTTGGACTGGTCCTGTTTCACCATGTGGCACTTTGGGTCACACGGTTGACGTCTGTGAAATGACTGGTTCTGTTATTGAAACACTAAAAGTGTATTTGTTCTCTTGCTAACACACATGAATGATTGGGTTTTATATCTGTGTGTTTAGGCAGTGAACACGGACACACACAGACACACACACACACACACACACACACACACACACACACACACACACACACACACACACACACACACACACACACACCATGCTTGCAACTCTTTTCACATGCTAGGTGCTGAATGGATACTATGCTACCTTGCTATCTTTTGCTAGCATAAATTCAGGTCCAATGAAGAGCAAATTTAACAAATTTAAAAATAAATGGATGTTTTTCTGGTGATCTCTTATTAGAAATATAATGTGTTTGGCAGTCACTAACCAAACACCTGTTATATTTCTAGTCAGAGATCACCAGCACAACTTAATGAGGGTAGCTAGCAAGGTAGCTCAAAATGTTTAACTGCAAACAAAGCTAACTTTGAGGGAAAAACCTTTTCCTACTTCATCTGATAAAATAAAATTTTTATCAGTTAAAACTGCATTTTAGGATGGAAGTAAAGTAATGTGTTTGTGTTGCTACCGTGAACAAGAGAGAGGCAATCATTTGGATTTTAGTGTATATATTGTAAATGGTCTATATAATATAGCAGTACAGAGGATTGGATCTATCTGATCATAATTATTATTATCAATTTGTATGATTGCATACAGATTCAAACAGAAGAAGTGAAAGATGGTAAGGCTGTTTCTCAACATTGTTTTAGCGATAACCTAAAGCGACGTTTCACACAGATGCTGATTAGTGACCTTGGGCTTAGTGGATACTTCCAGATTCTTCTGTGCTGACAGAAGGATGCAGATGGGAACTCAAACCCTGGGATATTATGTATTAAAGAAAAAAACAAAGCTTGAATTGCTTCTTAACCTTGCTGTATTAAGGAGATGAGCTTCTAGTTGCTGTGTGTGCATGTGTGCGTGTGTGTGTGTTTGGAGGATTTTTAGCAGTCGGGTATAGCATTGAACTGTGTGTGTGTGCAGTGTGTTGCCCTCAGGGAGATCTTTCACACCATGTTTCTGTGGTCTCTCTCTCTCACTTCCTCATCATAGCTTCTTGGCCGAGGCACACAGAACACACTTGGAACGAGGCAAAACCTCATCCCTGTCAGTGATTATTTCCTGTTTTTGTTTCACATCCCTCCATTAGTCACATCTCTAATTCTTTCTCTCTCTCTCTCTATCTCTATCTCTCTCTATCTCTCTCTCTCTCTCTCTCTCTCTCTCTCTCTCTCTCTCTCTCTCTCTCTCTCTCTCTCTCTCTCTCTCTCTCTCTCTTTCATTGCCATTCTTATTTCGCCCGAAATAGATACAGTAGCTCACTGCTCTGCTAAGTCAAGCATTTTGGATTCTGGCTTCTGATTTGTCAGAAAGTGTTGATTCATTTTCTCTAGCAGCAGCTCTGACAGTAGGCTACAAATCTCAGGTTTATATTAATGCGCTCGCTCGAATATGTTTAATTCATCAATATTTTTTGATATGTT
>NC_062525.1:20719337-20724337 GCF_022655615.1 Tachysurus fulvidraco
TTCGACAGATATAAAATGTTTAATAGAGGAAATTTCTGAAGGGCCTCGAGCGGCTCGTAAAAAGGCGTGAGAAGGGAGCGTTTAACGAACGTCGCCGCCTTTTCTGCTGCGTTCACAGACGTCCATTGTGCTGTAAATGTCAAGGCTTCACAAAGGACCTCTCGGATATGCTGATCCAGACGAGAGGCTCTTACGTTGTAGTCCTGATGGCAGCCATCTTGCCTGTTGGACTGCTGAACATCAGGCCTAACGGTAGATTTGACTTTATCTTGACTTTATCTTGACGGGTGAGAAATACCCGAGCTGATCTGGAGGTCAAAGGGCAACTCATACAGTGCTGCTAACACTAAATGTTTAATCAGAATGTTACTGGTAACCTTTATATTGACAGCAATTTTGAGGAAATATTTTGAGCAGCATCAGTTTTTCTAGTGGCAGCAGTTATTTTGTGTGGCAGCAGTTGGTTTTAGTGGCAAGCTTAATTTTCGACAGTCATTTTTGAATGTTTTCTTAAAGTTTTTGAAGGATTTCTTACAGTTTACATGTGTAACACACTCAGATGGGTTTGGAATCACCAGGATTCAAACCTACGATCTTTGGTGATGGTGCTTTGCTTTTGTGGCAGTTTTTTTTGGTCAGAAGTTTAGTAGCAGACAAATTTCGAGTGGTTAATTGCTTGTGTTTGTGTGTGGCCGTGTTGAATCATTTTGATGTTTTGGTAGCGTTTTTTTAATTTTAGCTGTAGTAACTGAATTAGTGAGTTTTGCAGGGGCAACTTTTGGTGCAGTTTAAATTGTTGTTGTTTTTTTTGAGTGGCAGCAATTTGTGAGTGGCAGTAAAAAAAAAAAATTAACTAAAGCAACACTAAGATTTGTACAGACTTTATTATTTTTTTATTCAAATTCATTCTTTTTAGATTTTTTTAGAATTTATTGTATGCCTTATTGCCCAAAGTTGTGAATACTGCTGGAATTTGTGAATTTCTCATGGGGATGAATAAAGTATCTATCGCGATCTCTTTCTGATGAATTTGTGAGTTTTCAGTGGTGGCAATTTTTCAATATCATTTTCTATTGGCAGGTTTTTTAAACGGCAGCATTTTTTTCTACATTTTCTAAAATCTTTTGTCAGCAATTTGTATTGGTAGCTTTATTTATTTATTTATTTATTTATTTATTTATTTATTTATTTTATTGACAGCATTTTAGCTTTTTAACAGTCAGCTTTTTTCCAGTGATAACCGCAGTGTGTTATGGACACATACGACATCCCCTCAGGCAACAGGAATAACCACATGTATAACACTTAATAACAATGGCAGGGGGTCTAGCTGAAATGAACCCTGTGCACCTTCTGGCTTGTCTTCTGGGAAGATGTGATAGTACTTAAGCAGTGTTGTTGAATTATCAGGGGCAGATTTAAAGGCTCTGTACAACTCTGGCTTAATTAAGCTTTTCTTCAGTTAATGAGGAAACCACTCGAAAGGAAAGACGGCCCTCTTCCAAGAAGTGGTTTGGGTAAATTAAGCAATGTTAAATAACCAGCAATTACACATTATCTCAGCAATCTACAGATCAGCCCACTAGACTCCGACATACTGCACTGAGTTCAGTCTGTAAAATAAAGTCATTCTCTTTTGTATAATAGTGAGTGTTTTCATAATGAAGAGAGGTGGTGAGAGGAATCACATTCTGTTAAATTTTATAAATAAATCATCAGAGTTACTGTAAGCTTATTTAATACCAGTTTACAACGTATTACATCGTAATAACACCTCCAGTCCTGTCAGGTCCGGATGCCACCAGAGGTCTGGGGTTTAAATAGACAGACAACACAACCACATAATAAAAAGGATAAAAGGTATAGAAAGAATTGGATACAAGTAGATACACCAATTAGATAGATACACTTACAAAATTATGTAAAATATACACAAAATATATATTCATTTACAAATACACGTATGTATTTGTATGTACCCAATATATAAATGTAGGCAAATTGTATATGAATTGTCTTTCATGTACCCAATATATCAACAGATCAGTTAGCTTTTTCATCAGCCGAGCTCCTAAAGTTGCTGCCGTTTCACCTGCAGGACAGTTCATTTAGCTTTAAATGTCAAGTTTATTCGACTGTCAATCAGCACCACAATCAATAAACAAATCACAGATATTTCAGTCTAAACAAATTAAGGGTTTTTTTTTGTGGACAGAGTTCATTTCTGGTGATCGCCGATTTCTGATGATTTCTTGAGATCTTCTTTACCTGATGATTTTCTTTACAATAAACCTAGAGACAGAACCATGATTCCAGGCTATGCAGCATGTGATACGATTTAAGTAGCTCTCTGCAAATATCTAACTCTGTGAATTCTGCAGTATTTTCCTGCCTTTGCTGAAAACTTTATATGTAAATGTAAATTCTATGAAAAAAATCCTGTGATTCTGGTTGTCTGTTGTGGGATGAATATCTGAACAGAGGAAGACACACACAAATTATCCATAGATCTGTTGCATGTTAGACTCTTAATACATTTTGGTTTCTGTCTTCTCCTGTCAGAATTTAACAAAGCCGAAGAGGCCACACCCAGAAGCCCCGTTTGCTAATGTTGTCAGTGGTGCAGTAGATGTTCATTTGGCGGTTCATCTATTTTTTTTCTCTTTTAACCGTTAAATACATAAATATCAATAAGGTGAAGGAGCAGAGGTGAGGGATTACTGGGAGGAAGGTGGACAGGGGATTCGAGCCTCACAGCACGGAGGACAGGATGATGGAGCAATGAAGGAAAGAGCGATTGCACAACTGTTACTTCCATTAGCACGGAGCCTGGAGGAGTGAGAAGGGGACAAAAGAGGAAAATAGCGATTGAGAGAGGGCAAAAATTATTATCAATGGAGACACAAATAAACACTTTCCCAGGCTGCGTTCACTCAGGACGTCAAGTGTGAGCATCTTTAATGGGACTGAATTGATTGTTTACTCCTTGGCTGCACTTTCAGGCCATCGATCCTTCCTTCCTAACACTCTCAGGAGGCTTGTTTACCTCCGCAGAGACAGAACGTGTGAATGTGTGTGTGTGTGTGAGAGAGCAAAAATACGAATGTAACAAAAAGAAGAGATAAATGAGTCAGGAAGTCTCTACCTTCTGTATGTGGGTCCAGAGAGAAAAACAAGAAGTTGTGATTTGAATTCATTGGCTGGAGATGATGCTTTTTGCTACAGATAAATCAGCTTAACAGAAATTCACATAAATGCTGTTCCCTTGTAACTTGTAACCACTTTACCCATCAGGTAAGTATTAATAAAATATTACTCGTTTGTTCTAATTATTCCTGTTTAACACTCTGGTTAGCTGTAGGAACATATATAACATTTTTCAAGTTTGTTTTTAGCTAATCAGCAGTTGCTTACATGGAGTAATATACGGTTTAATATTAAATGTAAATTTGCTGTTGCACAATTGCAAGATATATTCTGTAATTCTATAGAGTATTATTATTATTATTATTATTATCATCATCACATTGTTGACTTGAAGCTTGGAAAAACATAAGTATAAATTAATTTGACATCTATTCTTTAGAATTTAATCATGGATTTGGATAATGTTCTAAAAAATATATGTACAAAGTCCTTTTTTCCCTCGTCACTTCTGTCTGTGACGGTGACGGTTTGTAATATTGACCACAAAAAGTTTCGATTAATAGCGTAAAAAGTTTACAGTTTGTGCTAAAAAGAAATGTTAAAAATACAAATGTTAAAATGTTGAAAGCTGACACCGAGGTCCATGAGAATGTAGAAAGCTAGCTAGTTTAAACATATTTACTGTAGTGAGGCTTTGCTCATATATAGCACATATAGCTGTAGCACTAACAAACATTGTATTTTATTTTCTTGCTGTAGAAAATCTTTATAATCCATCAGGCAACATTTTTATCAGAAAATAAAAATGACTAATGATTGTTTTTTGATTAGCTGTGGACGTTCCCTCAAAGTAATTGAGGCCTATTTTTGCCATTACGTTCCAAACAGTTAGCCAGCTAGCCTAGCTAACAGCATTCATATTGCTGTCCCATCTGCTCAATAAAATATTAAATATCCATTTTTAAATTTTATGTACAAAGTGCTACCTTATGCTTTAATATGTTGACTTTTTACAAGACTACACACACACCCCTCCCCCATCCCCGCGCCATCAGCAGCGCTCAGATTAGAGCTCTCCTGTTGGGCCTCGTGCTGAGGTGATGAATTAGCTTAGCCACATTACGCTGCGTGTGTTATTGTTGAGCGCTGATTTATCGAGTGCCTTGAGCTCAGGTCACTCCTTCCTTCATCCCCCCATCTTCGTCTCCCTTTGTCTCTCATCTGCTTTTCTGTTTGGGATCCGAGATGCCTGATTGATGAGGTTTTGCACAAAGAAGGCACTCTAAAGCGCGCAGATATAGCGTTAGCCGCTACGGTAAATAAAAACACATGTGCCTCAGCAAAAAGAAGGGAAGGACGGAGGGAGATGGCCCCGCAGAGGCCCAGCTGACATTCCTTGTGCTGTCCTTTCATTCCTCTTTATGTCATCATAAACCGTGGTTTTGTTTGTTTAGCCACTAAAGCTTGAGGTTAGCACTCTTAGCTAAAAGAGAAGAGGAAGAAAAGTAAGACAGAAAGCAGCCGGAACCGATATTTCTTTCTTGAGAAAGCAGAGGGTGATTTAAAACTGGATGACCCCTGAACCCTGTTAGTGAGTGAGTGAGTATGTGTGTGTGTTTGTGTGTGTGTGTGTGTGTGTGTGTGTGTGTGTGTGTGTGTGTGTGTGTGTGTGTGTGTGTGTGTGTGTGTGTGTGTGTGTGCACTGACTTGTCCTTTTTGCTGATTCATTGTTGTTTCATTATTTTGTTGCTTCAGGCCAAACCCTAAAAGAAACAGTATGAGGCTGCAAAAAAATAAAGAGTTAAAAAACATGAACTCCCTCGCCTCAAGCTTAGCTTCTCGATAAGGTATGA
>NC_062525.1:20729337-20736837 GCF_022655615.1 Tachysurus fulvidraco
CATGTATCTCCATCTTATGGTGAAGTTTGATCCTGTGGCATATTGATGATGAGTCAAATATTGCTAGTTTAATCTCTGAGGAATTTCTTTGCATACGTGGTGTCTACAGCTCCCTCCCTATGTAGTGAACACACATAGTGGACTTTTGGCCATTTGGCCTTCAACAATTTATTATTATTGCGTTATTAATGTTCAAGTAGCTAACGTTTGCTGTGTAAATTCATTGAGCTGTATATATCTTTATTTCTCCCATTTCTCTCTCTCTCTATTTCATATACTCTCTTTCTCTCTCTCTCTCACTCACAGACACACACACAGACACACACACACACACACACACACACACACACACACGCGCACACACACACACACACACACACACACTCTCACAAACACACACACACACACACTGTCTGGCCTTTGCCCACAAATCACATAAAGATCTTGTCCTTATAGATCGGCCCTTTTCTGGGATCGACGCTCACCATTAATGGGGATCGGGGGCTAATGGCTAACGCTAATGATGCTAACGATCCTTTCAGATACCACCATCGATCTTCAGAATGTCCGCTCGATTCTCGCGCGCGCGCGTGTGTGTGTGTGTGTGTGTGTGTGTGTGTGTGTGTGTGTGTGTGTATGTGTGTGTGTGTGTGTGTGTGTGTGTGTGTGTGTGGATATAGAGATGCTGCAGAAAGCAGAAGTGGCCTGGGGGAGAACACAAGCCAAAAAGAGATGTGAGAAAGGAGAGAGAGAGAGAGGGAGAGAGAGTGGGAGAGAGAGAGAGCAGAGCGACAAGTTCCATTTTTCTTCCCTCCCTCCCTTTCCTCTCTACATCCCCCCACTAATGTCCATTGTGTCTGATAGAGTTGGTGTGTGTGTTTAAATGTGTTCAGTCTCTTTAAAGGTGTGTGCAGAACATTACACTTTCTCACTAAATTGAAATACCTGACAAGGACAGTAAAATAAACCCGTGTGTGTGTGTGTCTGAATGTGTGTGTGTGTCTGAAAAGAAGTCTCTTTGTGCTCACGCACAAAGATGGGCTCAGCTGGATAATGATATCTGTTGTGATGTATGCACCAGAACCAGACATGCCAGACGAAGCTGTGTGTGTGTGTGTGTGCGTGTGCGTATGCGTATGCGGGTGTGGGTGTGGGTGTGCGTTAAAGCTGATGTTTGTTTCTGTCTTCCTTTTAGTGAAAAGGACACATACTAGATCAGTGGCTCATGAGAAGGGAAACAGGTATGTTTCTCACACACACACACACACACACACACACACACACACACACACACACACACACACACACACACACACACACACACACACACACACACACAGGTCTACCAGCCTCCTACTGAGCATATAACTTACTCCTCTCGTTCTCTCCGTCACTTTTTCCTCAGCTCTCAGACCAATCAGATCTCTCAATTTCTCATGGCCTAAAAATATTTGTTTTACTCAAAAATCTCAGAAATGTTTTTAATTCTTCTGAAAAAAATCTAAGACTTTAAAATCCTTCAGTGTAGAAGAAAGGAACTTTGATCCCTAAGGGTTTCCTGTGATTTTGGTGTTTCGTATTTCTTTTCCTTTTTCGTTCCGCAGATGTGATGGCGGACCCTGCAGCGTTAGCGTTAGCATTAGCGCTGTGTCATTAGCAAGCCGCCCTGGAGGAGAGATTTGCCTGATTTATGGTCTGAGGTGCTAATGGAGCAGCAGACATGGCCGCCTCGCGCACCCCCGCCGCCGATGCTAATGAAAGTTTTGTGCAAATTTTAGCTGGAGAAGGAGGAAAGGAAAGTGGGGAAGGGTTGAGATGTGCGAGAGAAATGGAAGGAGCTTGTAGCTAGTGGCCTTTTGAGATTATGATGTCTATTCAAATGTCGTCCCAACACTAACTCTCTCTCTCTTTCTTTCTCTTTCAATCTGAAGAAAGAGTGGTGTACAGATGTGCAGATGAGATTTTTTCAGGAGAAGATGGATGACACAGGAGCACATTGATGTGTTTTGGTTGTGTGTAAAACTAGATGAGTAGTGAGGGGAAAAAGGCTGTGAGGGAAAAGCTACATTCTGGCTGAGGTGAACTCCTGATGTTCATGCTAGCAGGAGACAAGTCTTTTTTATTTCTTTTTTTGTCTTTAGCTTGCTATTGTTTTAAATAACAAATAGAAATAACTATGTATAAAACTACTTAGTTAAATGCTAATCATTGTGAAAGCTGGTTGATTGATTTACCTGCTACATGCTCAACTCTGTACTAGTGTCTGTTAACATAGTAAGCTAACTGGCTAACACGCTCATGTACACTCACCAGAAGCACCAACAATTCCTTCCTGTTCTTTCTTTCTTTTTCTTTCTTTTTTTTTTTGCGAAACATATTTAACAAGAGAAAGAATCCTTGACAGGATCAGATGAAACCATAGTAAACATCACGTCAGTAAACAGAAGCTGCGTAAAAGTATAAAAGTCTGTGTTTAAAAGAACTGATGTTACCATGTGCTGCTTGTCTAGCGGTGCTTAGCGACTTCAGGAAGTTAGCTGATTATTTTTTTCCCTGTCAACGTCAGCTCCTTATAATAGACCGTTTGATTTATTCCTTTCAGTTAGAACAAGGTAAGCAGATTTTTTTTTGTCTTTGTTAGCAGTTACACGCTAGCTTTTTCCAGTACATCATTAAGTTACGACTTATTCTAATCAAATGAATTGTTTGCAGATCTTCAGAGCTGCATCATGCACCAGACACACTCACATGCGTTTAGCTTCATCACGCTAGCGGTCTAAGAGGTATTTTCAGATGTGTGTATAAACAGAGGAGCCACAACAACAGCTCTTAGCGACAAGCGTGTGAAGGATTTGTCGTCCACAGCGTTGTGCAAATGAGGCGTCGCTATTCGCTAAATCCGTCACAACTGGCATGAGATTGGCTGATGCAGTGATTTTGCTGGAGAGAATCTGAGGCAAATGATATTACACAATTCCAGTGAGAAAATGTCACGTTTAGATCAAAAGCGTATGTGCGATTGTGGGTTTTGGCTGAAGAGTGTGTTGTTACTGTGTGGGTGTTGCGTGCTAAGCTAATGGTTCAAAAACGTGATGATTGTTTTGCTCTGTTTCTCCTCTTCATTATCTGGGGTGTGTGTGTGTGTGTGTGTGTGTGTGTGTGTGTGTGTGTGTGTGTGTGTGTGTGTGTGTGTGTGTGTGTGTGAACATGCCTGATGGGAACAAGTCACATGATGACAGAGTGTGTGAATGATTAACCTGTAACTGTCCCTTCAGAAAAAAAAACGAGGCAAATATAAAGAAAAGCTGCTGCATCGCTTCAGGCTTCGTCCTGATTACTGCTCACACATCCATCCATCTTTCTTTCCCTCACTTCTGCTGCACTTCTCTTCCAGGATGGATCATGCTCTTGGAAAACGCAATATTGTTTTCAGGAGGTGGGGAGAAGTGAGGGAAAAACGATTTGCATCTCCGCCCACAGGCATTCGACTGCAATACGGTTAAAGGCAATAAGGGCTCTCTCCATCATTCTGCTTTATCTTCATCCCTCCGTTCTCCCTTCAAGCTCATTCTCTCTTCGTCGTTTTTCATTTTTTCATTTGCAGTCTCTCCCCATCTCGCGCGTCCCCTCAGCGTCCCTCTGCAGCAACACGCTTCTGTTCCGCTAATAAAACACACTGCATTAAAACTCCACCTGACTCACTGTGTAGCACGCTGATCGTTTTATAGTTTTGTGAAGGTTTTGTGAACGTAACTGAACGTTTGGTTACAAAATTGTGTTTTTCGTACATTGTTTTATCACTCGACTCACCGATTTATCCCTCTATTAAAGATAGCTAAGTTTTGACATTAGCAAACATTTTTTTGAACATTGACATTCTCAGAATGTTTGTTGACTAAAACTTTGTTTTTGATGAATGTTTTTTTGACGTATTTCTGATTTATGGATTACGACAATAATTTTGTACTTTAGAAGATGCACAGCGTTTAATCTGAGGTTATCTTGACATTTTCTGAACGTTCTCGGAAACTAAAACGTAATGTGCCAACTGAACGTTTTCTTAGTGAAGTGTTTTTATGGAACATTTTGCTCATAAACGTATTACAATTTTACAATGTTTTGTGAACATTGTTGAGGTAAGTTGATACTTTGTGAATACTGTGTGTGATTCATTAGCATTTTTAAAAGTACCTGCATATGCAGTGAAAAATTTTAGGTTAGCATAACATTTTTACTGATTATTTTCCACTAAATTCTGACGTCCTTTACTGACATTGTAATGTTTTTATTAGTAGTAGTAAACTTTTAGTAGTAGAGTTTTACGGTTCTCGGAATATTTACTTACTAAATCATTAAATTTCTTGACATGTTATGCTATTTCACTAATTTCAGGATTATTTTGCTAATATACAAATTCTAATTTTAAAGGTACTGTGTGTCTATAGAGAACAATTTTACCAGAATATGTCTTAAACGTTATGGATTCTCAGAAACTTTCGAGATTAAATATATTTAGTCTGTCCTTTCCTGTCGTGTTCTGAAAACATTTTAATAAAACGCTACGTAACGTTTATGAATGTTTTATGCTAATGTTTTATGCTGTGGTGCTCCTTCTACTTCTTCTTACTAAAAGGTTAAACCTGCACAGTTCTATTGGTGTTCCACAAATATTAGGACTCATCCACAGTGGACTGGTGTGTCTGTGGCCTATATAATGAACAGAGAGGGTTGTTTGGGACACACCCATAGACTCTTTTACTCCAGATCTGTTTCCTGTTGTCGCCTTTGTTTGAAGGAGAGACGTCTCGTGCAGGATCAGACATGTATGCATTATTTTACATGAAGACAGGAGTACATTCTGAGACATGCCTAAGGCAGTAGTAGTAGTATGATCTCATTCTGCTCTTTTTACACACACACTCACACACACACACACACACACACGCACTACACATTTTTATTCAGGACATGAAATCTCATCATAAGGCAAAAAGTCCTTCCCCCTTCTGTCCCATGGTGAACATTTCTCCTACACACACACACACACACACACACACACACACACACACACACACACACACACACACACACACACACACACACACACACAGTTTTCTGTATGTATGAAATCAGGTCAGTCTTCTCGCTCATCTTCTCTTGTTCAATCTTCAAATGTATCATTGCAAGCTTATAAAGTAGGTCAAAGCTCTTATTAAGGTTTCTATTCACACATCTTGCACACACACACACACACACACACACACACACACACACACACATACTCCCACACTCTGATATTTTCACACACAGACACAGATACTCCCATACTTACACTGACAACCACAACCCCCTCCACACACACACACTCATTCACTCACTCACACACACACTTACTCACTCACTGACACACACACACTCACTCACTCTCATTCACTGACACACACTTCCAGACTTACACCAGCTGGCAGTCACACGCTGACAACCACAATCCCGAGCTCACACACACACTCTCTCTCTCTCTCTCTCTCTCTCTCTCTCTCTCTCTCTCTCTCTCTCTCATACACACACACACTCGCTCACACACTTCCATACTTAAACCCACTGCCATACTGACACGCACTGACAACCACAATCCCACATTCACACTCACACACTCGCCTCACACATTGAGACACACACACACACACACACACACACACACACACACACACACACACACACACACACACACACACTTCCATACTGCCCCCCCACACAATCCCCCACAAATCCAAATGCACTCCAACAATCCCATATTTACACACAACCGCACTCTCATACACACCCAGAATCCCACACTCACACACTCCAACATTCGCACACACCCTTAATCTCGCACACCCACACACTGTGACTCGTACATTACTAGCATATTTCTATTCTGTAGTGTAGAAGTTCAGTAGAATTAATCTTCCGTAAATCATTTAAAAACACGACAGACTTTCTAAGATGTTAATATCCCAACTCTGAGCTATGCTAATGTCATTATTAATGTATGTGACACATAGTGGATATTAGAATATTCTCTGCCTAAATTTGGGGTTTAAAATAATAATAATCTTATTGTATAGTTTCGAACTCTTTGTTTCTCTGGAAACTTTTACTTAAATCCTGCATCTGCGTGTCTGTGTGGTGGTTGGAGGGATCAATGGTAATGGCAGTTGATTTAATTAGAGACCTGGGGGTGGGGCAAAATGATCTATCACTCATGAGAAGGGGTGGGGCTAAATTTAAATGTCTAAATAATTACATATGTATGTGTACAGATGGGAAAATTACATATTTTTTAAATTCATTAAAGTTTATCTTTCCCGTGTTTAATTAACATTCAATACTTAATGCTAATTCTGTATTTGTGTTGTAGAATAAAAAACCTGATTGGTCAGCTGGGTTTCACGACTCACACACGATTGGCTGATGCAGTTTGTTCAATTTTAGATGTTAAAAATAACATATTTATTGAGAAGATAATAAATACAATTATAAATATACATATATAATATGATATAAATTAAATTATAATATTTCTTGATTTTGCATAATAATAATAATGGTGGTGGTGTGGTGATGGTGCATCCTAATAATAATCTACTGCAATAATCTCTGCAATGATCTTAGTTTATTGTTGTAAAATGACAAATAGTTCTTTATGTATTATTTAGAATGCATATTAAATGATCAAGATGCAACTACATAGTTTTACATTAAAAACAATCTCACTTTTTGGAATTTATTTGTTCAGAAGTATTTTGGAAAAATGCCACATCTTCAAAAGTGAGGCCCTTTTCCTCACGATAGAACTACATGTATGATATTATATGTAACTATTTCTTTACAAATATGTTCTATTAAAAATTGTATTACATTAAAAAATGTGTTTCAAGTCATCAATTTGTGTACAGTATAAAAATGTGTTACAGATGATGAGTAAGTTAGTAATTTCTTATCTTTGGCACATATAAAACACGAGGATAATTCTGTTTTTACTTGGTCCATTTTAAAATATAAAATTCCCTCTTTTTTCTCTCAGACATGAGATTTCTTCACTGTTATTGCTGACCTCCCCTCATTTTAACTTTCCCTCTCTTAACACACACTAACACACACACACACACACACACACTCCTGATAGAAACTGTTCACAGGACTCCCCGATGTTGGATCTCTTCCTGTCTGGCAAAGTCTCTCACCATGTGTTCATACTGCACTGAAAACTGAGCTGGAGAATCGAGAAACCCAATAACACTCCCTCCCTCCCTCTCACTCCATCTCTCCCTTTCTGTCTCTCTGACTCTCTCTCTCTCTCTCTCTCGCTCTCTCTCTCTCTCTCTCTTTCTTTCTCTCTCTGTCTCAAACACACACTGAATTAAATATTAGCTTAACACTGCAGACACACTAACGCTGTTAGGTGAGACGAGGACTGAGAAAGTGTGTCATATAGCTTCATCTGTGTCATGGACC
>NC_062525.1:20741837-20744337 GCF_022655615.1 Tachysurus fulvidraco
AAGAGCCTTGCTCAGGGGCCAACAAGTGGCAGCTTGGTGGACCTGGGATTTGAACTCACAACCTTCAGGTCGGTAGTCCAAGACCTTAACCATTAAGCTTCAACGTTATTAGTAACTCAAAGAGTATCAATTTCAGTACTCACAACTCAAATTTTAGCAAATTAAATAAAAGGAGCATAAAAAGTGACAAGTCAAATATGAAAAAAAAATTTTTATTTTAGCTACTCAAATATTAACAACTCTGATGATAGCAACTCAAAAAGAAGTTTGAATATTAACTCAAAGAATAACGTCAAATATTAACAACTGGAATATTAGCAACTCAAATCAGAGGAAATTGAGTAGTAAAAACAAACTCAAACAACAGCAACTCGAAGAATCACAGTTAAAATTCTACGCGCTTGAATAATACCCATTCGATGAGTAACAGCTCGACTCAAATGAGCGATAGCTGCTGGAACATTGAGCAACTCAAATATTAAGGTGCATGATGCTCTCAGTGCATTTGGATTCTTCAGTTTAATCCTTAAACCCACCGCTCATCCATGCCCATGGACGAGAAGCAACACTTCCCTGAAGCTGTGGTGGCTGGTGGAGTTCACTTATATCAGATTAGTAGCCAACTAGGTAAACTTTCATTGCTACATCCTACATTCTGAATTAGCATTAGCAACAAAAATAAATACTAGCAAATTCAACAGGCATCAGTGGCTCAGAAATAAGTAACCTAGCTGAATATTAGCACCTTCCATATGAACAACTTCATGAACCTCAAACATAAGACATTTATTTGAACCAATTTATTTGTTTAGCACTATTAACAATTCACACTCAAAGCAGCTTTACAGAAGCAAAATTTTAAAGCTTAAAATTAAGGTATTATTTAGTTTCAACATCTGTTCCTCATGAACAACCCAGAGGCGACGGTGGCAAGGAAAAAGATGATATGAGGAAGAAACCATGAGAGGAACCTTGAGAGGAACCTCATCCTCATTTGGGTGACACTGGGCAGGAAATAATGTAAATGTAAATACCGTCATTTCTACAGTTCAAGTGGAATTGTGTAACCAAGAGCTCCTGAGGAACTAACAGGTCAGCGTCATTTCTGAGTTCATTATACACTTAACTATAAGTCCATCCTGCTGTCTCCAAACAATGTTAACAGACTACTAACAGCTCAAATATTAACAACTGAAAATTCAGTACTTTATTATAGTTTTACATTTTTATAATTAGGAAGTTTCAGTAGGAACACTTTTGCTCAAATATGAACCGAACGAGGGGGGCAGGTGGCTTAGTGGTTAGCACTTTAGCCTCACACCTCTAGGGTTGGGGGTTCGATTCCCGCCTCCGCCTTGTGTGTGTGGAGTTCCTCCGGGTACTCCGGTTTCCTCCACCGGTCCAAAGACATGCATGGTAGGTTGATTGGCATCCCTGGAAAATTGTCTGAAAATTGTCACTCAAATAACTCAAATAATAGAAGCCTGTCATATTAGCTACTAGGATTATCCACAAAAACAATTCAGGTGAGTGTTAGCAGCTCCTAAATGAGAAACTCGAATGAATATTATTATATTAGCAACTTAAATATTAGCGACTTAAATATTAGCAACTTAAATATTAGCAACTCAAAAGAATATCAGTGTGACTCATAAATACATCAAGTAAATAAATAAGTTGATCATTTTAATGATCATATGGTAAAAGTTTCACTTTTCCCGTTTCTGTGTGTGTGTGTGTGTGTGTGTGTGTGTGTGTGTGTGTGTGTGTGAGAGAGAGAGAGAGAGAGAGAGAGAGAGAGAGAGAGAGAGAGAGAGAGAGAGATTATAGACCTGACCACGGTATCTCTTGCAGAACAAATTTTTCTCGGCAAACCACTTCCTGTACACGCAGTGCTATCTTTCTCTAGGACTTGTTACAAAACACACACTTGCTGTGTGACCTTAAACACACACACATACACGCACACACACACATCTCTCTCAGAGCAGCATTGCTTGTGTAACCATATTATTTATCAATAGTAGAAAATGTCAGCACAAAATTTTCCATTTATTTGACTCTGTGTGTGTGTGTGTGTGTGTGTGTGTGTGTGTGTGTGTGTGTGTGTGTGTGTGTGTTTGATTCATTACTGGTGGTCTTCATTTGAATGTCACAGAAGACAGTAGTTCCACTTGGGTGGCAGAGTCTGACTTTCCTTCACTCTCTCTCTCTCTCTCTCTCTCTCTCTCTCTCTCTCTCTCTCTCTCTCTCTCTCTCTCTCTCTCTCTCACACACACACACACACACTCACACACACTCACACACACATATACAAAGTCACCTTGGTTTATGAACATACAGAATACCAAACAACAGCATGCAGTCCAGGGCATTGTTCAGATACCTGCTGTAGAAGAACATACACACACAGAGTTCGCACAAGGACAGGATCTTATACACACACAAACACACACACACATTGAGCATGTGTTGAATAAAAGATGTCTCAATATTGACA